>NC_133620.1:371424133-371501633 GCF_048593235.1 Sminthopsis crassicaudata | reverse complement strand
TAGAACCAGAAATATATTGTACATAGTAACATCAAGATTGTGTGATGATCAGCTACGAAAGAATTGGTTCTTCTCAGTGATTCACTGATCCAAGATAATCCCAATAAATTTTGGATCGAAAATGTCATCTACACCCAGAGAGAGAATTATGGAGAACAAATGTAAATCAACACATGCTAATTTTTCTCTCCCAACGTGATTCATAAAGAAATGTGTATTTTAAAAAAGAAAACAATGTTAAAAATAAATAATAAAATTGGAAAAAAAAAGTTGATTGGGCACTTTTTTATGTACCAGGAGCTCTGCCAAGTGCTAGGAATATCTATACAAAAATGCCACAGTCCTTAACTTCAAGGCATACATTCTACATAAGTGAAAGATCTAGTTTCAAATCCATTTTTGATGACTTATTATCTGTGTAACCCTGGGAAAATCATTTAACTTCTCTGTGCTTTCATTTCATCATCTGTAGAAGAAAGGAGTTGGAAGGTCCCTTCCAGATTTAAATCCATGATTATATATATGTCTTATTGCTACATATGACTATGCTTTCTTTAGGGTACAGGGCAGAGGCTATCACTAATAATTCATTTTATAGCTGCCAGGGTGGCACAGTGCAGGGTCTTTAGAACTTTTTCTACTCCCTTTTCACCAGAGAAATTTTTATGTGATTTTGGGTATATAGATATATAAAATAGAAATATAAAGAAAACATTTACTGATAATATATGATAAAGAAATGTATTCCAAAATATTCTTTGGTATAAAGTAATTTTACTATTTATAAAGGATGAAAGCAAATTTGCATACTAATAAGATGTTTATTTTGTTTTTTCATAAAGAATTGAATCTTGGTTAAATATTTTATATCTTTTACTGTCAAAGTTTTTGTGACCTCCACATTTATGTGACCTCAGATGTGCTTACAACCTACAGTTTAAGGAGTTTTGGTACAGTGGAAAATATAGGAGTTTTTGTTCAAATATCATCTTGGACACAATATATTTATCACTGCATTGCACCTGTGCATTCCCTCCTGTTCGATTGAGACAGACCTTTCCCTAAATTCTTCCAAAATATCTTCTGCTGGAAATTTGTTACACTCCAAATATTTGTGGGTTCTGTCATTCTAGAATGCATTCAGACACTTGATCTGATGTTTATCTTAGGGAAGCCAGGAAGAGCTCAGACAAAAACCTGTCTATTCTCTGCTATCTTGATTCTGCTCCCAAAGGATCTTTTTGGGAGAGATGCATCCTGAAATTACAAATTGACCTGATGAGTAAATGCATCATGAGAGATCTTAGGCTTGTAAGACCAGAGATTTAGAGCCAGAAGAGGTTATGAAGTCATACAAAGATAGTCTTAGAGCTGGAAGGAACCATTTAGTCTGTCTTAATTTTACCAAAGAGAAAACAGAGAGAGATAAGGTTCAAGGTCAGGAAGTAAATTGCATAGTTAGAATTTGAACCCAGACTTCTGACTGAAAACTTGGTGATCTTGTCACTCTATACTTCACTACATCATACCACTTCTTTAGTCAACCTTCCCATTTTAAAAGGAGAAAATGCAGGTTTGGAGAAGCTTAAGTGACTTTTCCAAAGTTACATGGTCAAGAAATGGCAAAGCTGGGATTTGAACTCAGGCATCTGACTCCAAATTAAAGTTCCTTGAATTGATTATATATTAAATGCATTATATTATATTTAATATATATTAATTAAATTAAAATTAAAATTTTTAAAATTATAATTATATAAACATTAAGGCCAACTTTCCTCCCTTCCCAGATCTTTTCTTTGGAACTCTTTGGGATCCATCATGAGTTAATTCAGAATCCATTCACTCTTAGGGAAAATCCTCTTCTAGGATAGAGATGAAAAAGAGACTGTGATTTGTCCAAAGTGATAAATAAATCTTTGGGAGGAAACCAAGCTCTGATTCAGGACACAGAATTAGGAGCTGTTCTTCCTGTTTCTCAGCTCATCTGATGGGTCATGTCCTCTTAGCATAAGCATTTCTTCAGGATCTCAGGGCTGGGAAGGGAAAAAGTTTAAAAAAAGTTAGCTTTTGTAGCTGCTAAGCACTGAAATAATAGTTAGTTCCATCCCTCTCCCCATCATGTGCTGTGCTGGATAGGGGTGTGAGGGAAAGGAAGTTTTGGGGAAAGAAAGAGACATGTTTGCCATTCTTGAAGAGTTCGTAGTCTAATGGAAAGACAACTTCTGCCTTTAGCTAACTACTAGTGATATGACAGGAAACACAGTCTCTGGGATCCCCTAATTTAAGTAGGAGACATAGCTTCTGGATTTAGGTAGCTATAAGCCTAACAGAGGAGACATTCCTTTCTCTCACTGAAACTCCAGTCTGATGGGAAGATGCAATGTCTTAGAAAGCCTCTAGTCTTCTAGGGGGAAGATGGCTTCTGCCCTTAGCTGGCTCCAGTCTGAAAGAGCAATAGAACAGTTCCTGATTTTGAGAACCTTCTCTTCACTTAATAGTATTTTATTTTTTCCAATTATTTGTTTTCAACATTCATTTTTATAAAATTTTGATTTCCAATTTTTTTCTCTCCCTCTTTCCCTTCTCCTCTCTTCAAGACAGCAAGTAATCTGATATAGATTGTTCATGTACAATCACATTAAACATATTTTTACATTAGTCAAGTGAAAAAAGAAACAGAACAAAAGGGAAAAAACCACAAGAAAAAATATTTAAAAGTAAAAATTGTATGTTTTGATATGCAATTCAGAGTCTATTTTTTTTTTTCTGCATAGCTTCTGGATAGCATTTTCCATCATGAGTCTTTCAGAATTGTCTTAGATAATTGTATTGCTGAGAAGAGTTAAGTCTATCAAAATTTATCATAGCACAATGTTGCTCTTACTATGTACAATGTTCTCCTGATTCTCCACTTTATTCAACATCAGTTCATGTAAGTCTTTCCAGGTTTTCCTGAAATTTGTCTGCTCATTATTTCTTATAGAAAAATATTATTCCATTACATTCATATACTACAATTAAAAAAACCTCTAGTCTTTATATTTTCTTTTTTTAATAACATTGCATTTTTCCCCAAAATACATGCAAAGAGAATTTTCAACATTCATATTTGTAAGACTTTATGTTGCAAAATTTTCTCCCTCCCTTCTTTCCCTTTCTCCTCCCCATGACAACAAACAATTTGATACAGGTTAAATATGTACAAACCTTTTACATGTATTTCATGTTTGTCATATTGTTCAAGAAAAATCAGACCAAAAGATAAAAACTCATGGGAAAGAAAAAGCATATAATCAAATAAACAAAAAAAGATGAAAATATTATACTTCAATCCACATTCAATCTCCATAGTTCTCTATCTGAATGAAGATGGCATTTTCCATCCCAAATCTATTGAAATTGTCTTGAATTGCTGAATTTCTGAGATTATTACAATTGATCATCAAATAATCTTGCTGTTACTGTATACAATGTTCTCTTTATTCTAGTCACTTCATTCAGCATTGTGAGAAACATATAGTCTAAAAGGAGAGAGAAAGTTCATTTATTTGAGTTCCCAGTCTTATGGGCTAAAATGTTCTTGTTTTTGGGAAATCTCCAATCTGCTGGGAAGGGGATTGAGTTGTGTGCACACAGAACCTATCCTCAGGGACTTCACATTTTGAAAAAAAGGATACACAGACCCTGTCTTTATGGGCCTCCAAAGTTATAGAGAAAATATTGTTTCTGTTCTCTGAGACTCTCAATATTTTATAGTATAGGCAGTCTCTAAGATTCAAGAAGTACCCAGTCTCTATCTTTGGTGAATGCTTGGTGTGATGGGGAAATCTATAAACTTGTCTTCAGTAAATTTATAGTCTTATAGAACTTCCCTTCAGGAAGTCCCTAATCAGTTGGAGGAAGAACTATTTTTGCCCTCTAGGAGCCCGAATGCTATAGCAGAAGACATTATGCTTGCTTTTAGGTGCTCTCCATTCTGATAGGGGGAACAGCTGCTATCTTAAGAGAATCCGTTAGTATGAGTCATACTTAGTCCTTGAGTCTTATGGAGAAAAACACAGGCTCTGGAAAGCATACATCTAGTCATGAAAAATAAGTTTGGTTTTTTCCAACATTGTATATTTGGGTTGCACATAGCCTTATGTCTTAGTTACCTTTTTTCTTTCAGTTTTCCTCCAGCTCATCCCTTCCCTCCATCATCCCTTCTTTTTTAGTCTACTTTTATGCTATTGGAGTTGTTCTTGAATTATTATGGGAATATCTTGGTATATGGATGGGAACAATTTTGGAGAAAAGGAGTTTTGGGATCAGTTTTACTATTGTCTCTTTCAAGAAATCTTGGATTCATATGTAGACTCAAATAACTTGGTGGGGGGGAACCTTTCAGGTCATCTACTTCAATCTTCTCCTTTGAAGGCACTGAGACTCAGAAATGTTAAGTGATTTAACAAATTACAAATTAATGATAGGACCAGATAGACGCTCGGGGTCTTTCTTATCCACCAGATCTTGTACTACCACTAGCAATTTATCTTCTATTTCTACTTTCCCCTTTGAAATTCTTTAAGAATAAAAAGCCATAGACATTTCTGTAGAGCAGCATAAATGGTGGAGTGAGGAGAAACTGAATTTGAAAATGAGTTCAAAGTTTACTAACTGTGGAGCTATAGTTGGGGTGATTGAAAAGGGAATCAGCATTTTTTAAGCATCTACTATGTGTCAGGCATTATGCCAAGTGCTTTACAAATACAATCTCATTTGATCCTTGCAATAGTCTTGTGATGTAGGTACTATTAATACCCCTACTTTACTGAGGAAACTGAGACAGACAAATATACAAAGTTTCTGAGAAGGGATTAGAACTGTACCACTCAGCTGCCTCCAGGAAGTAGATTTAACCTCCCCAGGCTTCAGTTTCCTAGAGGAAAATTTATAAAATTTTTATTATTTATAAAATGGAGATTATAAAACTTATACCACCTCTGTGAGAAAAATATTTTATAATCCTTAAAACACTTAAATGTGAATTATTTTTTCCCATTTGGTTTCATTGAGAATCTCAAAGATTTTTCTTGCTTTCTCATGGTGAGAGGAGAAAGAGGGAGAGATAGGAAGAGCATTCAGATGTAAAAATAAAATAAAATTTAATTTAAAAATGAAACAGTACTATACCTTCCCTTTCCCTTTCCAGGAGGGAGTATAGGGAGGACTTGTTGATTATTGGTTTGGATTCTCTTTACAGCTAGCCAACCAGGTAAGATTTTGATGGTTCAAAAACAACACAAGAATAAAAACAACTTCTACAGTTGTACAAAAGTCTTTCCTTACAATAACAACCCCATGAAATGGGTAGTGAAGCTATTATTCCCCCCATTTTATAGATGAGAAATTGAAGCTCAGACAGGTGACCTGTTTAAGGTTATATAGGCTATAGTGTTGACCTGAACTCAAGTCTTTTGCTTGTAAATACCTAAGGGAGTGTCCTGTCTGGAGTCACTGTCATAAAAAGAAAATTAATCATATTTCCAAAGAGGCAGCCTGCTGTAGGCCAGAGATTACTGGTTTGGGAGTCAGAAGGACCAAGTTCTAGTGTAGCTCTGGCTGTCACTAATATTAAGTAACTTTTTCAATCTTTTCAGTCTTAGAATCCTAGAATCAGCTTATGTTAATAGCATTTAAACTCCAACATTTGTTATTGTTGTTGTTGAGTCATTTAAATTTTATCTAACTCTCCATGATCCCTTTGAGGATTTTCTTGGCAAAGATACTGGAGTGGTTTGCCATTTCTTTCTTCAATTCATTTTACAGGTGAGGAAACTGAAGCAAACAGGATTAAGTGACTTGTCCAGAGTCACATAACTAGTAGTGTCTGAAGTAAAATTTGAATTTAGGTCCTCCTGAGCACTAAGACTGGTGCTCTGTCTATTGTGTTGCCTAGTTGCCATCATCTAGCATGACCTCCTCATTTTATAGATGTGGATACTGAAGCTAAAGAGGTAAAAAGACTCTTTTATCAAACAATGAATTAGACGAAGATCTGAGATTAATCAAATCAAGTGAGCAAGCACCTAAAATCTGTCAGGCTTTAGGGATATAAAAGCAAAAACAGACTCTGGTCTCAAGGAGACCACATGCAAACAATTCGGTACATACAAAAATATATGCAGGATAAATTGGGAATAATCCCAGAGAGAAGGCACTCAGCATTCTTTATTCCTTGTATGTTATGCTTTTTGTGATCAAAATTTCTATCAGGTGCCATTAGATGCTGTCTGCTGTATGATTAGAAAATGAAGTAGACATACAGGCCTTACTTTCAGGGTGTTTCTAATTTAGTTAGAGAGGCTATACTCAGAGGCATTTGTGGGAAAAAAAGACCTTGGAATAATTCAATAGAATTTAATTCAATAAACATTTATTAAGCACTTTTTATCTGAATGAGAGTTGTATTCCGTGCTGGGGCATAAAAAGAAAAATAAAAGTCCTTGCCCTCAGAGATGCTACATTCTGCTTGAGGCTGAGGAGAGATACAGTGTTTCCACAAATAAGTAAACACAATGAATATACAAAGTAATATCAAGAAAAAGAGAGTATTCATGAAAATGTATGAGGTGGGCACTTCTGAGGGTGGAGCCAAGATGGCAGAGAGGACACACATTTCTTTCTGACCTTCTTTTACAATCCTTAGACCAGTTAGCAAATCCAGCTTCTGAATTAGCTCTGGACTGGCAGAATCCACAAATACACCAAATTACCAGCAGAAGATAATTTTGAAGATTGCCAGAAAAGGTCTGTTTCCGATTGAAATAGAGGGAGGCAGCCAAATGCAAGCAGGCTGGGCACAGACGCCAGTGCAGACAGTGCTGACCCGGAGTGGTGACAACTCTGCGGGATGGTGTAGACTCCCTGAAAACTATGATCGAAAAAAAAGAGCCTAAACACTATTTTTCAGGAAATTATCAAAGAGAACTGCCCAGAAGCCATAGAATTAGAAGGTAAAATAACAATTGAAAGAATTCACTGAACACCTCCTGAAAAAGACCTCAAAATTAAAACCCTAAGGAATATCATGGCTAAATTTCAGAACTATCACACCAAAGCAAAAATATCACAAGCAGCCAGAAAGAAACAATTTCAATATTGTGGAGCCACAATAAGGATTACCCAAGACCTAGCAGCTTTCACTTTAAAGGATAGAGGGATCTGGAATCTGATATTCTGAAAGTAAGGAACTTGGAATGTAGCCAAAAATAAATTACCCTGCTAAACTGAGCATTTTCTTTCAGGGAAGGAGATGTGCATTCAATGAAACAGGTGAATTTCATTTATTTCTGATGAAAAGACCAGAGCTAAACAAAAAATTTGACCTCCAAATATAGAACTCAAGAGAAGCATAAAAAGGTAAAAAGAAAAGAACTTTTGAGAATTGTATTTCTGTTATGGGTACACATAGAGAGTTCATGTATAATCTGATTTTACTGTTATAATATAAAAAAGAAACTAGAGGTGGAAAGGGGAATGTATCAGGGGAAAAAAAGGAAAGTAGAGGTAAAATGAAGATAAATTACATCTCAAGAAAGGCAAAGAAAACCTATTGTAACTGAGGGAAATAAGGAAGGGTGATGAACATTATGTAAATCTTACTCTCATCAGACTTGGCTCAAAGAAAGAATATTAGACATGTTTGATTTCACTGAGAAACTTCTCTAACATTATAGAAAAGTAGGAAGGGGAAAAGGAATAGGCTAAATAGAAGAGAAGCCAATATTAAGGGGGAAAGTATAAAAAAGGGGGAGGGTCTCTAAAAGAGGAGGATTGCTTGAGGCAAGTAGTGCTCATAAGTTAAATACTGAGGAGGAAGGAAAGGGAAAATGGAAGGAGAAAAGTATAATTTGGAGTTAATAAAATATAATAAAATACAGAATCAATACTTTTAACCATAAATGTGAATGGGATGAACTCTCCCATAAAGCATAAGTGGATAGCAGATTGGATTAAAAGCCAGAATCCTACAATATGTTGTTTACAACAAACACATTTAAAGCATAGCAATATATACAAAGTAAAGGTAAAAGGCTGGAGCAGAATCTATTATGCTTCAAGTAAAGTAAAACAAACAAACAAACAAACAAACAAACAAAAAATAGGGGTAGCCATCCTTATCTCAGATCAAGCAAAAGCAAAAATTGATCTAATTAAAAGAGATAAGGAAGGAAACTATATCTTACTAAAGGGTACCATAGATAATGAAGCAATAACAATATTAAACATATATACACTAAATAGTGTAGCATCTAAATTTCTAAAGGAGAAGTTAAGAAACTTGAAAGAAGAAATGGACAACAAAACTATAATAGTGGGAAATCTCGACTTTGCACTCTCAGAACTAGATAAATCAAACCACAAAATAATTAAGAAAGAAGTTAAAGAGGTAAACAGAATACTAGAAAAGTTAGGTAAAATAGATCTTTGGAGAAAATCGAATGGAGACAGAAAGGAGTACACTTTCTTTTCGGCAATTCATAGAACCTATAAAAAAACTGACAATATATTAGGACATGAAGACCTCAAAATCAAATGTAGAAAGGCAAAAATAGTAAATGCATTTCTTTCAGATCATGATGCAATAAAAATTACATTCAATAAAAGGCCAGGGGAAAATAGACCAAAAAGTAATTGCTAAAGAATGAATGAGTGTAACAGAAAATCATAGACACAATCAATAATTTCATCCAAGAGAATGATAATAATAAGATAACATACCAAAATTTGTGGGATGCTGTAATGAGGGAAAATTTTATATCTCTATATGCTTAGTTGCATAAAATAGAGAAAGAGAAGATCAATGAATTGGGGTTACAACTAAAAAAGCTAGAAAAAGACCAAATTAACCCCTTCCAATCAAATACCAAATTTGAAATTCTAAAAATAAAAGGAGAGATTAATGAAATTGAAACTAAAAAAACTATTGAATTAATAAATAAAACTAAGAGTTGGTTTTATGAAAAAACCAACAAAATTATATGGAAAAGAATTAGTTAATTTGACTAGAAAAAGGAAAGAGGAAAATCAAATTGTTAGTCTCAAAAAATGAAAAGGGAGAACTTTCCACCAATGAAGTGGAAATTAGAACAATAATTAGAAGTTGCTTTGCTCAACTTTATGCCAATAAATTTGGCAACTTAAGTGAAATGGAAGAATATATACAAAAATATAGACTGACCAGATTAACAGAAGAAGTAAATTACTTAAATAGCCCCATTTTAGAAAAAGAAATAGAACAAGCTATTAATCAACTCCCTAAGAAAAAGTCCCCATGATCAGATGGATTTACATGTGAATTCTATCAAACATTTAAAGAACAATTAACTCCAATACTATATAAACTATTTTTAAAAAATAGGGAATGAAGGACTCCTATCAAATTCCTTTTATGACACAGACATGGTGCTGATACCTAAATCAGGTAGGCTGAAAACAGAGAAAGAAAATTATAGACCAATCTCCCTACTGAATATTGATGCAAAAATCTTAAATAAAATATTAGCAAAGAGATTACAAAAAAATCATCCCAGGATAATACGCCACCAAGAGGTAGGATTTATACCAAGAATTCAGGGTAGTTCAATATTAGGAAAACTATTAGCATAATTGACTATCTCAAAAACCAAATTAACAAAAAACATATTATTATCTCAATTGATGCAGAAAAAGCATTTGATAAAATCTAACACTAGAGAGTGTAGGAATAAATGGATTTTTCATTAAAACAGTCAGTAGCATCTATTTAAAAGCATCAGCATATGTAATGGGGACAAACTAGTTCCATTTCCAATAAGATCAAGGGTGAAACAAGGTTGCCCACTATCACCATTACTATTCAATATTGTATTAGAAATGTGAGCTTTGACAATAAGAGAAGAAAAAGAAATGAAAGGAATTAGAGTAGGTAATAGGGAAACCAAATTATCACTCTTTGCAGATGATATGATGGTATACTTAGAGAACTCTAGAGAATCAATGAAAAAACTATTAGAAGCAACCCACAACTTTAGCAAAGTTGCAGGATACAAAATAAATCCATACAAATCATTAGCATTTTTATACATCACTATCAAAATCCAACAGCAAGAGATACAAAGAGAAATTCCATTTAAAATAACTGTTATTAGGATAAAATATTTGGGAATCTATCTTTCAAGGGAGGGTCAGGAACTACATAAGCAAAACTACAAAACACTTTCCATACAAAGTCAGATCTAAGCAATTGGAAAAATATCAAGTGCTCTTGAATAGGTCGAGTGAATATAATAAAGATGACAATACTACCTAAACTAATCTATTTATTTAGTGCTATATCAATCAAACTTCCAAGAAACCATTTTACTGACCTAGAAAAATAACAACAAAATTCATCTGAAGGAACAAAAAATCAAGAATTTCAAGGGAATTAATGAAAAGAAAAACAAATGAAGATGGTCTAGCTGTACCAGATCTAAAACTATATTATAAAGCAACAGTCATCAAAAACCATTTGGTATGGGCCAAAAAATAGAGAAGTTGATCAGTGGAATATGTTAGGTTCACAGAACAAAATAGTCAATGAATATAACAATCTAGTATTTGACAAACCCAAAGACCCTAGCTTTGAGGATAAGAATTCACTGTTTGACAAAAACTTTTGGAAAAATTGGAAACTACTATGGCAGAAACTAGGCATTGGCCCACACCTAACACTGTATACCAAGATAAAGTTGAAATGTGTTCATGATCTAGACATAAAGAATGAAGATATAAACAAATTAGAAAAACATAGGATAGTTTACTTTTCAGATATGTGGAGGAGGAAGGAAGTTGTGACCAAAGAACTAGACACAATTATTGATCACAAAATAGATAATTTTGATTATATTAAATTAAAAAAATTTTGGTCAAGCAAAATTAACACAGAACAAGATTAGAAGGGAAGCAATAAACAGGGAAAACATTTTTGCCTTCAAAGGTTCTGATAAAGGCCTCATTTCTAAAATATATAGAGAATTGACTCAAATCTATAATAGTTCAAGCCACCCTCCAATTGATAAATGGTCAAAGGAAATGAACAGATAATTTTCAGATGAAAAAATTTTAACTATTTGTAGTCATATGAAAAGGTGCTCCAAATCACTATTGATCAGAGGAATGCAAATTAAGACAACTCTGAGATATTACTACTCACATATCAGATTGGCTAAGATGACAGGAAAAAATAATGATGAATGTTGAAGGGGATATGGGAAAACTGGGACACTGATATACTGTTGGTGGGACTGTGAATGGATCCAACCATTCTGGAGAGCAATTTGGAACTATGCTCAAAAAGTTATCAAACTGTGCATACCCTTTGATCCATCAGTGCTACTACTGGTATTATATCCCAAAGAAATACTAAAGAAGGGAAAGGGACCTGTATGTGCCAAAATGTTTGTGGCAGCCCTTTTTGTAATGGCTAGAAACTAGAAAATGAGTGGATGCCCATCAATTGGTTGATGGGCTGAATGAATTATGATATATGAATGTTATGGAATATTATTGTTCTATAAGAAATGACCACCAGGATGATTTCAGAGAGGCCTGAAGAGACTTACATGAACTGAGGTTAAGTGAAATGAGCAGAACCAGGAGATTATTATACATGGCAACCGACCATACAACAATCAATCCTGATGGACATGGCTCTCTTCAACAATGAGATGATTCAAACCAGTCACTTGTTCAGTGATGAAGAAAGCCATTTATACCCAGAGAGAGGACCATGGGAACCAAGTGTGGACCACAACATAGCATTCTCACTCTCTGTTGTTGTTTACTTGCATTTTTGTTTTCTTTATCAGTTGTTTCCTTCTTTCTTGATCTGATTTTTCTTGTGCAGCAAGATAACTGTATAAATATGTACACATATATTGGATTTAACATGTATTTTAATATATTTAACATGTATTTGACTACCTGCCAGCTAGGAAAAGGGGTGGGGGGAAGAAGGGGATATTTGGAACAAAACATTTTGCAAGGGCCAATGTTGAAAAATTACCCATGCATATGTTTTGTAAATAGAAAGAAAAAAAGAAAATGTATGAGGTGGCTTGTCTTTTAAAGGAAGTTGGAGGTTCTTTGAAAAAAGAGCCGAATCATGTCCAGAATGCAATCTGGACATGACATAAAGCTTGGACAAAGTCATGGAGATAGGAAAAGAATGCCATTGTATAGAACAGCTACCAGACCAATTCGTCTGGAATGAAGAATATAAAAAGGTTATAATAGGAAATAACAGGACATAATATAGCTAATAGATGAATGCAAAATGTATAGTCAATTAAGAATGTACTATTGCCTCTTCATAATCAAAAGAGAAATAATTCATTGAATTGATTAAAATCTCTTCTTTAAAATTAAACTCTTCTTTTCTTAATTTTCCTATTATTGTAGACTATACCAACATCTTCCTAGCTGCTCGGGCTTGCAACCTAGCATTTTCTACTCCTTACTTTAACTTACTCCTCATATTTAATCATCTGGAAAGTCTATTATTTCTATCTTCATATCATCTTGCTTTTACAAACCTCTCTTTCCTCTGACAGTGGTTCTTTCCGGGTATATGTTTTCATTCCTTTACAGCTGGACGATGGTATTAGCCTGCTGATTGGTCTCCCTGCTTCAAGTTTTTCTCCAATCCAATTTCTATTCAACTGTCAAATTAATCTTTCTCAAGCACAGGTTTGACCACTCCTATTCAATAAACATCAGTGACTTCCCTATTACCTTCAGAATCAAATATAAATTATATTTACCTTTTAAAGACCTTATGAGTTTGGTCACTTCCTACTTTACCAGTCTTGTTATACCTTAGTACACCTTACCTTCTTTTCCCCAGATACTCAACTAGGGACATTGACTTCCTTGAAATTTCTCAAACAAAACATTCCATCTCCCATCTACAAGCACTGTCACTGGTTGTCTCTCATGTCTGGAATTTTCTCTCTCTTCATTTCTGCCTCCTAGCTTCCCAGCTTCCTTTAACTCTTAAGTAGAGTCTTATTTTCTGCAAGATACCTTTCCCACTCTTTGTTAATCTAAATGCCTTACTTCTGAGACTGTCCTCAATTTATCTTGTATATATCTTGTGTATATATTGTTCTTGGCATATAGCACCCCTCATTATATTGGGGTTTTTTGTATGTTTGTTTTGGCCTTTCTTTGTATCTTGAATGCTTAGCACAGTGCCTACCACATAGTAGTTGCTTAATAAATGCTTGTTGATTGATTTATTGGGCTACATCTGACACAGAGTCAAGTGGTTTTTTAGAGCCAGTTTCTGATAGGGGAGCAGTAAAGAGAAATGGCCTAATGCTACCTTTTGATTCAGAATAAATATATTTGGAGGCTGAAATCATCAGAGTCAAGTCCTTCTACAAATTAGAGAATTGAGAATCAGAGTAATTGAATGACTTCCTTAATAATCACAAAGCTAGGTATTTGGCAGAATTAGGATGAGAATCCATTTCTTTTGACTCCAGAATTTCTTTCAGTGCTATTAGGCTTTCTCTTTGAACTAATATCACCTGATTCCTCACCCTTTGATGGATAGTCTAAGCCTTGGAGCATAGGAATAGGAGCATAGAATGATCACAGTAAAGGAATTTCATTGCCGCAGGTGTCCTAGAAAAAAGTTGTGATATTTTGGACCATATCTCCTAGGGGTTGGAATTCACCTCAGAGATTGTTTAGTGATAAGGGAGAGCAGAATTTCCTAACTAAAGAGCCTGGTACCTACATCCTTATAAAAATTTTATGAGTGGGAAAGAATGCTAGAGGAATTAGGAAAAGAATGCTAGAGGATTTGCAGGCTACAAACTTGGGAATATATCTTCAAGCTTCCCTGGGCTTCGGTTTAAGGCAAAGAAATAAGGTCTGAGAGTCCTGAGTCTGTGGATTAGCCACATTGTGGGTTTATCTATAGCAAAGGATCACTGATCTTCCTTGGAATTCTCCCATACTTTTGGTTCTTTTCTTTCTGCTTCTCATTCCTTTAGAAGTCATTTAACTATCTCCAAGGTACCAGGTATTATAAGGCACAGTGCTAAGTGCTGAAGGAAACACAAATATAATTAGGATTCTATCCTACTTAAAAAAACTTGAAGGAGATGGGGTAGGTAAAATATATCGAGGTGATAATTTCGAATTGTTGTTCAGTCATTTCAGATATATCTGGTTCTCTATGACCCAATTTGGGGTTTTCTTGGCAAAGATACTAGATGGTTTGCTATTTTCTTCTCCAGTTTATTTTACAGATGAGAAAACTGGGGCAAATAGAATCATATATCTATTAAGAGTCAGATCTGAATTCAGGAAAAGGAATCTTCCTGATTCCAGGTCCGTTATTCTATCTCTTGTGATACTTAGATTCCATAACTTAAACAGGGTATGATAATTGTATCAAAGCAGTATGAAGAACCATGGCAATATAGGAAGGAGTCAGAAAAGGTCCCTTAGAAGAAGTGGCATTTCAGCTGAGCCTTGAAGGATAGAAATTATTTTTAATGGACAATGATGAATGGATGGTGGGATAGAAAAGATATTCCAGGCACAGGAGACAGTTGTCAGTAAAACTTCAGAGATAAGCAAACACTCAGTTCATTGTAATTTGGTTGGAGTACAGGAACCACAAGGGGGAGTAATAAGTGTCAATAATAAGATTTAAATTTGGAAGAGTTTGGCATCATCTACTTCAATTCACTAATTTTACAGATGAAGAACTAATTTACAGAGAGTTAGAAGAAAAATGGGGAAAGGAAATGAGAACTTTGTAGGAGTGTTTGGAAAAGGAAATACATAAATTATCTGAAGAAAACTTCTTAAAAATAGATTTAGTATGTTGGAATACATGGGAGCTATTGGAATATATGGGGGCCTCACCTGACAGTAGCTGCTGAAGATTCAACCCAGACCTGCAGAATAGATCTCCTCTTGTGAGAGGTTATGATACAAGGAGACTGAAAGGCAATTGCTGTTCTCTGACCTCTCTGACTGAGAGGCCGTTGCATTGTCTGACCTCTCTCTTCTTCCCTCTGCCTCCAATTTATTTCATTCCCAGTCCACAACACCTGTGTTAGCAAAGGCTGCCATGCAACTTCTTCAGATATAATAATCCACAGCTATGGAGGCTTTCAGAGAATTGACCTGTCCCTTAACATTAGTGAAATGGAAAAAAAATCTATTTGTAACTACTTACAAATAGATTTGGTGAAATGGAAAAAGAAAACAACTACTTGAAAAGCAGAATTTGTGAAATGGAAAAAATCCAATGAGCAAAACAACTCACTTAAAATTCATCTGGCCTAATGCAAAAGTAGATAAAAAAGCTAACTAAAGAAAATAATTCACTAAAAATTAGAATTGAACAAATGGAAGTGAATGACTCAATGAGACATCAAGAATTAGTCAAAATTAAAAAAAAGAAAAAAAAAAAAAGAAAACGTAAAATACCTCATTGGAAAAACAATTAATCTAGAAAATAGATCCAGGAGAGATAATCTAAGAATTATTGGACTACCTGAAATCTATAATGAAAAAAGAGTCTAGACAACATCTTTCAAGAAATTCAAAAGGAATTTGCCCAGGAAAACTGCCCTGATATCCTAGAACCAGGGGGTAAAATAGTTATTGAAAGAATTCATCAATCACTTCCTAAAAGATTCCCCACAATGAAAACTCCAAGAAATATTGTAGCTAAATTTCAGAATTATCAGATCAAGGAGAAAATATTGCAAGTAGTTAGAATGAAACTATTGAGATATTGAGGAGCCAAAATCAGGATTACCCAGGAACTAGCAGCTTCTACTTTAAAGGATTGAAGGACCTGGAATACGATCTTCCAAAGATCATAGGAGCTTGGATTATAGCCAAGATTCAATTATCCAGCAAAAGTAAGCATTATTTTTTTTAGGTAAAAAAAGATGGATGTTCAATGAAATAAGTGAGTTTCATTTATTTTGGATGAAAAGATCAGAATTGAACAGAGAGCTTGATCTTCAAACACAGAATTCAAGAGAAGCATAAAAAGGTAAAAAGGGAAGATATATTTCTTTTAAAAGTTAAAAAGTTTATATCCCTATATGAATGATATGTTTAACTTTTGAGAATTTTATCTATATTAGGGGTTTACTTAGACAGTGTAGTTATAATTTGACTTTATTATGATGATATATAGAAGAAACTAGAGGTAGAAAACGGATTGTACTGGAAAAAGAGGAAATCACATCTCGTGGGGGGTAAATTACATCTTATGATGAAGCAATAAAGACCTATTATAATTGAGGGAAAGAAGGGAAGGGGATGAGCATTGTGTGATCCTTAATCTCATCAGATTTGGCTCAAAGAGAGAATATCATACATACTTAGTTTCATAGAGAAACTTGTCTCACCCTATAAGAAAGTAGGAGAGGAAAGGGGAGGCTAACAGAAGTAGAAAGAGAAAGGAATAAGAAAAGGGGGGAGGAGCTATAAAAGGGGAGGGCTATTTGAGGGAAGTAGTGGTCCGAAGCAAAACACTGGGGAGGAGGGAAAGGGGTAAAAGAAAGAGAAAAATATAATTTAGGGAAAATAAGATGATGGAAATACAGAGTTAGTAATTTTAAGTATGAATGTGAATGGGATGTATTCTCCCATAAAACAGAAGCAAATAGACTACATTAAAAGCCAGATCCTATAATATGTTGTTTATAAGAAACACATTTAAAATAGAGTAATACATACAGAGTAAAGGTAAAAGGCTGGAGAAGAATCTGTTATGCTTCAGCTGAAAAAAAAAAAAAGGAAGGGGTAGTGATTCTGATCTCAGATCAAATAAAAGCAAAACTAGATCTAATTAAAAGAAATAAGGAAGCAAACTACATTTTGCTAAGGGGCACCATAGATAAAGAAGTAATATCAATACTAAATATCCAAATTCCTAGAGAAGAAGTTAAGAGAGCTGCAAAAGGAATTAGACAGCAAAACTATACTAGTGGGGAATCTCAACCTTGCTTTAGCAGAACTAGATAAATCAAACCACAAAATAAACAAGAAAGAAATTAAGGAGTTAAATAGAATTTTAGAAAAGTTAAGCATGATAGACCTTTGGAGAAAATTGAATGGAGATAGAAAAGAATATATATATATTTTTCAGTAGTATGTGGTACTTACATAAAAACTGACCATGTATTAGGGCATAATTAGGGCTCAAGATCAAATACAGAAAGACAGAAACAGTAAATGCATTTTTCAGATCATGATATAATAAAAATTACATGTAATAAAGGGCTAGCGAAAAATAGGCCAAAAATCAATTGGAAATTAAATAATCTAATCCTAAAAGGATGAATGGATGAAACAACAAATCATAGACACAATCAATAATTTCATCCAAGAGAATGACAATAATGAGACAATATATCAAAATTTATGGGATGCAGCCAAAGCAGTTCTTGGGGGAAGTTTTATACCTCTGAATGCTTACTTACATAAAGTAAAGAAAAGATCAATGAATTGGGCATGCAACTAAAAAATCTAGAAAAAGATCAAATTTAAAACTCCCAATTAAATACAAAATTAGAAATTCTGAAAATAAAAAATGAGATTAATAAAATTGAAAGAAAACTATTGAACTAATAAACAAAACTAAGAGTTGGCTTTATGAAAAAAACAACAAAATAGATAAATCTTTAGTTAAGTTGATTAGAAAAAGGAAAAAAGGACATAAAATTGTTAGAATAAAAAATGAAAAGGGTGAACTTTTCACCAATGAAGAGGAAATTAAAACAATAATTAGGAGCTATTTTAACCAACTATATGCCAATACATCTGATAATCTGAGTGAAATGGATGAAGCATACAAAAATATAGATTGCCCAGATTAACAGAGGAGGAAATAAATGACTTAAATAGTTCTATTTTAGAAAAAGAAATTGAACAAACTATTAACTCCCTAAGAAAAAAAATCTCTAGGGCCAGATGGATTTACATGTGAATTCTACCAAACAGTTAAAGAACAATTAATTCCAATACTATGCAAAGTATTTGGAAGAACAGGGAAAGGAGTCCTACCAAATTCCTTTTGAGATACAGATATGATGCTGATACTTAGAGCAGATAGGCTCAAAACAGAGAAAGAAAATTATAGACCAATTTTCTTAATGAATATAGATGCAAAATCTTAAATAAAATATTAGCAAAGAGATTATAGCATGTTATCTCTGGGATAATAGACATGACCAAATAGGATTTATACCAGAAATGCAGGGCTGGTTCAATATTAAGAAAATTATTACCATAATTTTCTATATCAATAATCAAACTAACAAATCATATGATTATCTCAATAGATGTAGAAAAAGCATTTGACAACATCCAACCCCAGTTCTATTAAAAACACCAGAGAGTACAGGAATTAATGGAGTTTTCCTTAAAATAATCGGTAGCATCTATTTAAAACTGTCAATAACCATCATATGTACTGAGAATAGATGGGGTAAAACAAGGTTGCCCATTATTACCATTACCATTCAATATTGCATTAGAAATGTTAGCTTTAGTAATAGGAGAAGAAAAAGAAATTGAAGGAATTTAGAGTAGATAATGGGGAAACAAAATTATCACTCTTTGCAGATGACATGAGGGTATACTTAGAGAATCAACTAAAAAACTACTAGAAACAATTCACAATTTTAACAAAGTTGCAGGATATGAAATAAATTTACATAAATCATCAACATTTCTGTGTTATCAACAAAGTCCAGCAGCAAGAGATACAAAGAGAAATTCCATTTAAAATAACTATAAATAATATAAAATCTGAGAGTCTACCTACCAAGACAAAGTCAGAAACTATATGAACACAGTTACAAAGACTTGTCAGATCTAATAAATTTGAAGAATGTCAAGTGCTCACAGATAGGCAGAGCTAATATAATAAAAATGACAATTCTACCTAAATTAATTTACTTATTCAGTGCCATACCAATCAAACTTCCAAGAAATTATTTTACAGAGCTGCAAAAAATAATAAAGTTCAAGTGGAAGAACAAAAGGCCAAGAATTTCAAGGGCATTAATGAAAAAATGCAAATGAAAGTGGCCAGGAATATCAGACCTAAAACTACATTATAAAGCAGTGGTCATCAAAACCATTTGGTACTGGCTAAGAAATAGACTAGTCAATCAATGGAATAGATTAGGTTCACAAGACACAATAGTCAATGGCTGTAGTAATCTAGTGTTTGATAAATCCCCAAATCCCTGGTATAAGAACTCACTATTTGACAAAAATTGCTGGGAAAATTGTATATTAATATGGTGCAAACAAGGAACTGACCCACACTTAACTTTCTATACCAAGATAAGATCAAAATGGAGTCATGATTCAGACATAAAGAATGATACTATAAGGAAATTAGAACAAAGGGATAGTCTACCTCTCAGATCTGTAAAGGAATTTATAGTGAAAGAAGTACTAGAATTCATTATGGAATGCATATTAAGTTAAAATGTTTTGTACAAACAAAATCAATGCAGGCAAAATTAGAAGAGGAGCAGTAAACTGGGAAAATTTTTTTTTTTTTTTGCATCTAAGGTTCTGAAAAAGGCTTCATTTCTAAAATATATAGAGAATTGACTCAAATTTATAAGAATTCAAGCCATTCCCCAATTAACAGATGACTTAATGATAGGAACAGACAATTTTCAGATGAAAAAATTAAAACCATTTCTAGTCACATGAAAAAATCCTCTTAATTTCTATTGATCAGAGATGTGCAAATTAAGATAACATGAGGTATCATTACACACTTCTCAGAATTACCAAGATGACAGGAAAAGATAATGATGAATTTTGGAAGGGAGGTAGGAAAACTGGGACACTAATACATTGTTGGTGGAGTTGTGAACTGATCCAACCATTCTGGAGAGCAATATGAATCTATGCCCAAAGAGCTATCAAACTGTGCATACCCTTTCATCCAGTAGTTTCTCTATTGGGCCTGAATACTAAAGAGATCATAAAAAAGGGAAAAGGACCCATATGTGCAAAAATGTTTGTAGCTGATTGAATGCCCATCAATTGGAGAATAGCTGAATAAGTTATGGTATATGAATGTTATGGAATATTATTGTTCTGTAAGAAATGATCAGCAAGGTGATTTCAGAAAGACCTGGAGAGACACACAAACTGATGCTAAGTGAAGTGAGTAGAACCAAGAGAATATTGTACACAGAAACAAGAAGATTATACAATAATTAATTCTGATGGATGTGGTTCTTTTCAACAATGAGGTGATTCAGACCAGTTCCAATGGTCTTGTAATGGAGAGAGTCATCTACACCCCGAGAGAGAACTATGGGGACTGAGTATGGATCACAACATAGCATTTTCACTCTTTTTGTTGTTGTTTGCTCGCATTTTGTTTTCTTTCTCATTTTTTCTTTTTGATATGATTTTTCTTGTACCCCATGATAATTGTGGAAATATGTATAGAAAGATTGTACATTTTTAACATTCAAAAAAAATTCAGCATGTTTTCCACTAAACCAAACTGCCTCTGCATTGAGCTCAGCATTGATGTGACTAGTTGAGCCATTCAATCCAGTTTTTATACCAATATGAACCATAAGGTATATACGATGCTAAAACAAATGATAATAATACCTTTAATATATGCAGCACTTTTAAGTTTACAACGTGTTGTACATGCATGATCTCATTTAACATAACAATACATGATAAATAGGTAAAAAGTTTATGGAAATACTTTTGAAACAAATACATGTCACTTTATTGAACAACAGTCAAGACTGATAATAGGTATATCTCCATTGGATTTCTGTAAATAACCCAAAGTGATTAACTTCCATGTAAAACCTTTAAATTAGTTAAGATCCAAATTGGAGTCAAATGGTCTTTTGTAGGAGAAACCACAGAAACATAGCCAATATCATGCTGTCAAAAAAAAAAGTCATCTAAGAAATAAATGTGAGGCACATTTGTTTGGGGAAATTGAAGCAAGGATGGTAATTTAAGACTAAATCATTACCATATGACCTAAGAAAAGTGTTAGGGGGAAGAGAAGGGAACAAGAATTTATTAAGTGCCTACTGTGTACCAGGAAGCTAGATCGTTTATTGGATGGAAAACAATGGGTTTGGAGTCAGGACCACCTGAATTCAAATCCAGCTCAGTCATGTATTAGTTGGGTGTCATTGGCTTGTCAGTTAATTTTTATTTGCCTTAATCCATTGGAGAAGGAAAAGGCAAATGCCTCTTATAGGCCAAAAAAATCCCACAGACAATATTGGTGTATTATGGTTCACTGAGTGGCGAAGAGTTGGACCTTAGTGAATGACTGAACAATAATGCACCAGGTGCTATGCTAAGTACTCTATGAATATTATTTCATTTGATGATTTATCCTTAAGGACCATAGATTTAGTGATGACGTCTCTGAATGCTTAGATGTAACGCTGTTTATATTGTGCCAGGCTGGCTCCATAATAATGCACAAAGTATGTATGTATTATTTGCTATTCTGTATCATCTGTTTTGTAGTACTGAGTAACCTGCTAAATAAAGTCTATTTTTTCTACGCTTCAGTTGTAATCCTTTAGTGTTGGTTTCAGGAGTGTCACAGGGGATTTGGATGGAATTAAAAAAACAAAACAAACTATATAGTTGGTGAAAGATGCTATTCATCAGACACAAAGACTATCCTTTGATCTTTCCTTTAGCCTCACTGGTTGCAGTATCCTCAGTCACTAGGAGCTGAGGGGAGAGAGTGTAGATGACTCAGTGTAAACCTGTCTCCATTGTTGGAAAAAAGACCTCAAAGGGAACATCCTATTGAAACTAGCTTTGTAGCATATGCCATCTTTATATATAGAGGACATACAATTATAGAATCTCAGCACTGGGATTCCTGAGGAGCTAGAGGCTAATAGTGTCCAACTCCTATTAGAATCATGCATTTGATTGATCACAGTGGTCAGACATTTAGACTCCACTTAAACATCTTAAGTGCATAGCTAAAATGCATTTTTCATTCATGTCTGACTCTTTGTGAGCCTATTTGGGGTTTTCTTGGCAGAGATCCTGGAGTGGTTTGCCATTTTTTACTCCACCTCATCTTACGGAGAGGAAATTGAGGTAAACAAGATGAAGTCATGTGCTCATGGTCACAGATATTAAGTTTAAGGCTGGATTTGAACTCAGGTCCCTGAGACTGCAGGCCCAGCTATCTATCTATACCATCCAGCTGTCCTGAAATCACAGATCCAGGTCTTCTTCCTTATTCTATGTACAAGACATTGTTTATGGTGGCCAGTATACATACCTTAATACCTTATTTTTTGATCAGAACATTAAGATTTAGAAATAGGAATAGGTTTAGATATTAGTATTCCAATCTCATTATCTTATTGGTGAGAAAACTAAGGCCCATGGTGAGAAAAGAACATTGCAAATCAGCAAGTAAGACTTAAACTAGAACTCAAATTTCCTAATTCTTCATCCAGAACTCTTCCCAGTGGAAGTTTGGGATAAAGGAATTTCTGACCATGTCCTTGTCTCCAAGTAGGCCCTTAATAAATATGTTGAATTGAATTAAATATATTCTGTCTCAGACACCTGGTTCCCAGTTTCTTATTGTCTCTTTCTCTGGATTGGATTCTTTTGAGTTTGCCTTATACCTTTTTGGAGGTTTTGATGGTTATAGTCCAAAAGCTCTTGTCAAAAATACGAGCTGTAGTCAAGGCCAAGGGAGCTGTGGGCTTTACAATTTCTTCACTTTGGACCACTTGGAAACACAGAAGGAGGGAGTGAAGAAAGGAAGGAGAGAAGGAAGGAAAAAAAGGAATGAAAGCAAAGAACAAAGAAGGGAAGGAGAGGGAGAGGAAGGAAGAGGGAGAGAAGGAAAGAAGAGAAGAAAAGAGGAAAGGAAAGAAAGGAGGAAGACTGAAAGAAGAAAGAAGAGAGGGAGAAAGGAACAGAGGAGGAAAGTGAGCGTCTAGAACACTGGGGAGTTAAGTGATTTATACAGAGTCACAGAGCCATTATATGTCAGAAGTGGGATTTGAACACAGAGCTTCCTGGCTTTAAGGCCAATTTTATGGCACACTGCCTTAGAAATAGTAGATGTTCAATAAAACCTTCTTGCATTGGGATGGATTAGTTTAGGAAACAGGACTTAAATTTCTGAGGTTGGAAAAGGAAAAGATTGGAAATAGTTCCTATCTTCATCTTTCTGATTCTCTTAAACACCTAAGTTTTAAATAAATAAAATATATAAATTAACATGTTAAAAATAATAATAAAAAAAAAGACTTCTAAATTCCCAGTTCCATGAATTGCTGGCTGCATGCACTTGCATGAGTTTCTTCTACCTCTCGATTTCTTTTTCCTTATCTTTAAGATAGCATGGTGATCGGATTGAACAATCTTCAAGACCTCGGACACTCTGGGATCTCAGGAATCTTAAAAATAGAGGCTCCATAGGTTAAGTGACTTTTCCACAGTCACGAAAACATCAAGTCAGGTTTCTCTCTTTAGATTCAGATTTATTTTTTAAGTGAATGCTTAAAATATGTGCACAGCTGGATTTCTCTTGAGAATAAGAGGACACAGAGAATAGAGAGAAGGAATAGTTAGGAGACTGAGGACAGGAGCTATGTTTTTTATTTCTTTCATAAGTTGAAGACCCCCATAAATGGAAAGGAAACTATAGCATCCCAAATTCTAGATCCAGCTTCAAACTGTGTTATGTGACCCCATATAGGGTCTTATAACTGAATGTGGAGGCACTGAAATTATGATTTGTATAACTATATTATATACCTATATCCCAAGGGTCACATAAAAATTTCTTGGGTGAAAAAGGGGTCAGGAGTGGAAAAATTTTAAGAAGCCCTACTCTAGAGGACATTCCAAAGCCCCTTGTCCCATATCCCAGCTCCCTCTTCTGGTGGAAACACTTTTCCCTTTTGGCATTCCCAAGGGGCTCTCTACTCTGTCAGGTTCAGAACTTGTAGGAGGTGGTGAGGTGTGTGAAGAGGGATGAAGGTAAGAGATGGGTGACGAAAGTTGAGTAGATTAATATAATTAAACTTGGCTGTCTATTGATGTGTTTTTAATTATCAGGGTGGAGTGTAATTGATGGGGATTGGGAAAGGTATGTAGGAAGGGCTGCTTTGTATAAATCTACCAATCATTAGCACTTGTCATTTTGGGTCTCTGGTGATTCTGTCTTTGAAGCTTTAACCCTAAATTCCACTGAGTTGAAGAATTTCACTTGAACCAGGGATATCATGAAACTTTTCTTCATCCACCTCATGTTTTCTGATTCCAGAACTTTCTTTTTTCACCCAGAGAGGATAAAATTCAGGGACACAAGGGATCTAAAATGTCATCTAATCAAATGTACCCATTTTATAGAGAAGAAAATTGAGGCCCAGAAAGAAATGATTCCCTGAAGCCCACAAGTGTAGTAGCAGAACCAACATTTGTGAACCCAGGATTGCTGACTCTGCTTCAGCTCTTTCAGGATAGGAATTTACTTTTTCATTTTTGTCTCTGAATCCCTAGCATCTAGCACAGTGTCTAGTGCATAGTAGGTGCTCAATAAAAGCTTGCTGATGCTTACTTATTTAATTGCCATTTCACGTCAGAGACTATGATCAAGCCTTTGGAGTCCTAGGTTTTTCCTGAGAATGGACAAAAGGGAGACAGTGAAGTGCATTGTTTTTGGAGTGACCTGGATTCAAATCCTGCTACTGCTTGCCAGCAAGACCCTGAACAAATCATTTCCCTGGACTTCAGTTTTAACTTCTGTAAAACTAGAGGATTGAACTGGATAGTCTCCAAGGTTCTTTCTAATTCTAGCTCATTGGCTATGAAATTTCCCACCCCAGCTTGACATTCTAATGATCACTCCATACTTGGACACTAAGGAATCAGACAAACTTCTTCAAACTTTTATTATCTAAAGCAGGGCTTCTTAGACCTTTCCTACTTATGACCCCTCTTCACCCAACTACTGTGACCTCAACTAGAGAATGAGCTGTTTCTGACAGCATTTGTGTATATGCAGTGCAAAGTTCAGCACCAAGGCTGCAGTGAAGTTCCATGATGCAACAGGGACAAGTGCTGCCAGAAATGCCTTGGATTTATTATGTGTTTGATTTTGAATTAATTTTTAATTGTTATGTTCAGAAATGCAACTACTTTACTGGTTTTAGGGTTTTTTAGTGTTGTCAAATTTTTTGTGACCTCCACATGGGGTTATGCTTGACCCCAAATGGGATTGTGACCTACAGTTTAAGAAGCTTTGATTTTGATAGTCAGGAGGGAGCAAAAGAAATAAAACATGGCAGCTAGATGGCACAGTGGATATAGTGCTCAACCTCAGTTCAGGAATATTTGAGTTCTAATCCAGTTTCAGACACTTATTTGCTGTGTGATTCTACTTTTCTATGCTTCTGCTTCCTCATTTGTAAAATGGGGTATAATAATAGCACTTGCCTCCCAAGATTGTGTGAGAAACAAATGAGCTAACATTTATAACGTATTTTGCAAACTTTAAAATGATATATAAATCCTAGTTATGATCATGGTTCCTGTCATGTCATAGGCTGCAGGCTTATAATGGGAGCAAAGACTATATAGGAGAGTAGAGTTCATGAAAGCATAAAGAGGACTTTGGGGGCATTTTCCACTATATTGGACTAATATAGATGAGCTATTGAAACATGTTATAAAAACCCTACAAACATGTAGGCTCTTTCATAGGAAGAGGAAGTATCAGAGGACTGAGATTCTGACTTTTGTTCTACTGAATGAGTTTGGGCCTCAGTTTTCTAAAAAAAAAAAAAAATTCCTTTAAAAATAGGATATAAGTTCCCCCCTCCCCCACAGCAAGGCAATTGGGGTTAAGTGACTTGACTAGGATCACACAACTAACAAGTATTAAGTGTCTGAGGCTGAATTTGAACTTAGGTTCTTCTGACTTCAGGGTTGATGCTCTATCACTGTGCCACCTAACTGCCCCCTCATAGTGCCCCCTATGTGGATCTATGTGGATACTAATATTTCTTTAACAAAACCTATGGTTTATATCAAGATTTTAAGAAACATCAGTATCTACATAGTATGAAGTGGTAATGGTCAGTAAGTACTGAGTGATTATTCTAACCATAGCATTATAAACTAAAAGACTGAAGTGACTTCAGAGACCATTTTGTCCAACCCTCTCGTTTTTTTAGTGGGAGACAATGAGTCCTGGAAAAGTTAAGCAACTTGTTCAAGCTTATACAAGTAAGAAGTCTCAGCAGAAGCTAGCATTGGAATCTGGGTTGAAAATACGAAGAATAGATTGTGCAATGATCAACTATGACAAACTTGGTTCTTCTTAGCAGATCCAAGGCAATCCCAATAAACTTTGGATAGAAAACACTATCTACATCTAGAGAGAGAACTATGGAGACTGACTGTAAACCAACACATGCCATGTTCACTTTTTTTTTCTGTTTTTTTTTTTTTCTCTCATGGTTTTCCCCTCCAACATGATTCATAAGGAAACATGTAAAAACAAAGCAAAACAAAACAAAAAGAATGGACATGTATAACCAAAAAAAAAAAAAAAAAAAAAAAAAAGTTGGGGATTTTTGCATTCAATTGGGGGAAAATTAAAAATAAGTAAATAATTTTATATCCTAAAATTTTTTAATTAAAAAAAGGGGAGAGTAAGTATTTTATATAGTACCCACTGTGTCACTCACTCTGCTAAGCATTTTACAAATATCTCATTTGATCTCACAGCAACCCTGGGAAGTAGGTGCTGCAAATAAATGCATTTAACTGGGCAATTAGGTGGTGTAGAGAACCTCAGGAGAGTCAGGAAGACCTGAGTTCAAAACAGGCCTCAGACACTTCCTAATTGTGTGACTCTGGGCAAGTCACTTAGCCCTATTTGCCTCAGTTTCCTCATCTGTAAAATGAGCTGGAGAAGGAAATGGCAAACTACTCCATTGTCTTTGCCAGGAAAATTCCACAGAGGGTCACAAAGAGTCAGATATGACTGAAATAACTGAACAATGAGAGAGGAAATTGAGGCAAACAGAAATTAAATGACTTGCCTAGGGTCACACAGTAAGTGTCTAGGAGCAGATTTGAACTCAGGTTTTCCTTATTCCAGATCTACCTACTGAGTCACTTAGCTGGTCCAGTTGGGAGGAATTGATCAGAGAAAACTTTTTAAAGATTAGTTTGGGGCTTGGGATTTGAAGATAGTGAAGGACAGGGACTGATGGAGAAATTGCAAAAGGTTTCTGCTTTGTCCCCTATTATTTTCTTTCCTTCTGGGGTGTGTGTTTGTGTGTGTGTGTATGTGCATATGTGTGTGTGTGTGTGTGTGTGCGCGTGTGCGTGTGCGTGTGCGTGTGTTTGAGGTGGGTAGCTGATATCTTTTTGCTTTTGGTCTCTGATAGAGACCCTGACTCCAGACCATCATTCTGGGAATGGATATACTAACTTCACCATGATTCAAATGCTTTCTACTTTCACAAACACCATTTGGGAAACATTTCTTTGTCCTCTGCCTCCATCCTATCCTGAGCAAGGCTGAAAGAACCTTAGAGTTGAGTCTGAACAACTGTCCAACAGGGACGGGGCTCAATGGGGCCAACACTATAATCTTTGTTGTCATCTTGGGCTCTCCCTACCTGGTGAGATTCCCCAGATCAGGTACCTCCCTGCTCCTTCTGTTGGTTTCCACATAAAAATTACTCAATGACATTGTCTTCCACCCTTTCCACATCTCCTCAGTTTCTTCTATTTAGTGAATCAATTGATCAACAATCATTCATTTCTTAAGTAACTCTCATGACTGTGTGCCAGGAGTTGTGCTAGGCAATGGCGATACAAAGAAAAAAACAATTCATATCCTGAATGACCTTACATATTAATGGAGAAGATGACATTAGTATATCTAGGTATATGTAAAACAAACACAAAGCAATTTAGTTTTGGCAAACATAGAGCAGTTAGGGTTATGGGGACCAGACCTCATGCAAAAGGAAGTATTTTAGCCTAGTCTAGAAGGAAATCAGGAATTTAAGGAGGTAGAGATAAAGAAGGAGTATATTGTAAAAGAAGGAGTTAGCCAGGTAAAGGTGTGGAAACTGAAGATGGAGTCCTGTGTGTAAGGACCACCCAGAAAGTCAATTTGGTTGGATTGTAGTGTGTGCAGGAATAATGTATCTTTCTTCTTAAACTCTCTCTTCTCTCTCTTTCTCTCTCTCTCTCTCTCTCTCTCTCTCTCTCTCTCTCTCTCTCTCTCTCTCTCTCTCTCTCAGGCCATATTTGAACTCAGATATCTTGACTCCAGAGCCAGTGCTCTACCTCCTTTTTTTTTTTTTTTTTTTTTCTTTTTCACAAACTATCTTTTCTCTCTAGATTTCATCTTTCCTCTTCAGGTGGTTTTATCTCTACAAACTGTCTTTTCTTTTCAAGCTCTACTTTCTCTACATAGACCCTTTCTTCCCCAGATCTTTCTTCTTGCTATACATTTTGAATTTCTCTCCAGAGAAATTTTCATATTTGCTCATCATAGCCCTTCTTTCCTTCATACATGTCCATCCTTTTTTTTTTTTTTGAAAAACAAAACTAAACAAACAAACCCTGTTTGCTCTTTTCATACTCTATAGAGTGCTTCTTTCCACAGATTTCATTTTTTCTCCTTGAATATCCTTCTTTTCTCTAAAGATGGATATTTTTTTCTCTTCATATCCTGTTCCTCCTCCTCTAAGAATGTTTATTGGATTCCTGACCTTCTTTTTTTGGCTCCTAGACCTCTACTTACCTTTACAATCTTTGCATGGCATTTGACTTATAGTTATCTATGTTAATGATGCAGGTGACTCACCACCTGCAATGTGAATATGATGTGTTATTTATTTTTTGGTAGTGAGGCTGGCTATATACCCATCCAGCTATACTCTCTTTCTTATACATTTTGTATTACTTTTTTTTAAATAATAGCCTTTTATTTTCAAAATATATGCAAAGATAGTTTTCAACATTCACCCTTGCAAAACCTTGTGTTCCAAATTTTTTTCACCCTAGCTTCCCTCCACTCTCTCCCCTAGATAGCAAGTAATCCAATATATATTAAACATGTGCAATTCTTTTATACCTATTTCCACAATTATCATGCTGCAAAAGGAAAATCAGATGAAAAAGGGAAAAAGATGAGGGAAAAAAAGCTAGCAAACAACAACAAAAAAGGTGAAAATACTATGCTGTGATCCACATTCAGCCCTGTAGTCCTCTTTCTGAATTCAGATAGCTCTTTTCTACTTTCCTTTTTTTTTTTTTTTTTTTAATGAGATTGTTGGCTCAGGCTAAGCATACATTGCAATCTGTGGTCAGGGAAGAGACTATAGGTAACTAGCCCATGTGTGGAGGGAAGTATCCATTATTTTGGCTTATCATCTGGGAGTGGTCAGTACATATTGATTAAATGTTGTTAGAAAAGAAAAGCTTACTGTCATACCCTTATTGATTCAATAACTTCCTCTGTGTTACCCATCATTCCTGCTCCTGACTTGATTAGGAAACCTGTAAAAGGGTGCTCCTATTCTACTACCTTAAAACCCTGACCAATCTTCAGCTTCACACCCTACTGCATCTTCATCCCTGGTACTGTTAGCATTTATACATTGAAAGTTTGTAAGCAGTAGTTGGGAGGTGGAGGGGGTAAAGTGCCAGACCTGAAGTCCGGAAGATTTATCTTCCTGAGTACAGATCTAGCCTCAGACACTTAATATGTGTGTGACCCTGAACAAATCACTTAATTCCATTTGCCTCAGTTTCCACATATACTAAATGATCTGGAAAAGGAAGTGGCAAATCAATATATTATCATTTTCAAGAAAACCCCAAAGTTACAAAGAGTTAGACACAATTGAACAAGTTTTGAAAAATACAAATATTATCCCATTTGATTCTCACAACAGCCCTTGGAGGAGGTGTGCCATTATCATTTCTATTTTGCAAATGAATAAACTGAGGCAGTTAGCAGTGAAGTGGCTTAACCAAGCTTGCATTATTAGTAAGCCTATACATGAGGCTGGATTTGAATTCATGTATTCCAAAGTTCAAATCCAGTGGGGTGGGGCAGCTAGGTGGCGCAGTGGATAGCGCACCAGCCCTGAATTCAGGAGGACCTGAGTTCAAATCTGGTCTCAGGACACTTAACACTTCCTAGCTGTGTGACCCTGGGCAAGTCACTTAACCCCAGTCTCAGGGGGAAAAAAATCCAGTGGGAAGCATATAAAGAAAAGAAGAGAGTATAATGAGAAAATATGGAGTGTGTGAAGAGAAATCCAAAATATAAAGAGAAAAAAGATTTGGGGTAGAAAACTTCCATAGAGAGGTGAGCCTTACTTTTCTTGTAAAGAGATCACCTAATTGTGATAGACTTGGTTCTTCTCAATCGTTGGTGATCTAAGGCAATCTCAAGAAACTTTGGATGGAAAATGTCATCTGCTTTGAGAGAGAGAACTATGGAGACTGAATCAACGCATAGTTTTTTCATTTTTTTCCCCTCTTGTGATTTTTCCTTTTTGTTCAGATTTTCCTCTCCCAACATGATACATATGGAAATATATACAAATGAATGTATATGTGTTAAAAAGATGTTTTTACATGTAACTGGGGAAAAATAAAAAATAACAATTAAAAAAAGAGAGGGAAAAGATCACCTGTAGAGGAAAGATGGAGTCTTGAGAGAAAAGATAGGGGAAAAAAACGGCTCCCTCCTATACATTCTATAGGTCAGTCAAACTGGTTTTCTTACTATTCTTCAAACACAATGTTTTCTTACTATTCCTCAAATATAATATTGCACCTCCACTTTCCATGTATGATAGGTGGTATACTACCTATCACAGAACTTCATATCTGGAAAGGACATCAGAGCCCATAGATTCCATCATGTCTGAGTACCTGACCTGTATTTATCTATCCTCTTCGTGAAAACCTCCAGTTAGGGCTCATGCACTGCCTCTTGAGGGCTACCATTCTACCTTTGGACCAGTTTAATTGTTAGGAAATTTTTTCTAACATGGAGCTGAAACCTGGACCTATGCTAACTGTGACAGGTATGGTGGTAATCATGGGAGATACAAAGAAACAAAAAGGTGAGCTAGGGGAATCCAAACTCTTTGTTCCCAGGTCTGCCTTTGGGGTTAAGCCAACCAATTCCAATCCCTCTTCCGATCCACAGAATCTTTCAGATACTTGTACCAAGCTCTTCCTAAGCCTTCTCTTCCTTAGGCTGATCATCCCCAGATCCTGCAGTGATTTTTCCATGGCATCATCTTTTATTTACTCCTCACCAACACTATTGCAATAGCATGTCCCTTTGTTCCCAGACCCCTCTTTAAAAGGTGAGACAAAGTGAGTGAAGGCAAGATTGATTGGTTGATTATAAAGCTATGATATGTTTGTGGAACAGGAAACCAAAATCCCCAGAGTGCTAAAATTATCTCTTTGATGTGCAATTCAATAGCTCTTAGGCTCTCTAGGTCTGAATTAGTTTTCTCCTGGGCTGCCATTGTATGTATACATGAGCTGTGTCAATAATGGTGTTAACCTACCTCTGAGTCTTTTTCTAATCTGATCAAATTTGTTTTCTTTCTCTAGGAGTCTGATGTTGGTTTTGTCTTCACTGAGTTATCAGTTTTCTTGAATTTTGACCCAGAGGTACAATAATTCAAGTTGAATCATGTTGCTTCTCTGTTCAAAAAAGCTCAATGGCACTGCCTAGGAACAAATACAAAACTCTGCTCAGCATTGAAAAACCTTCACAATCTGACTCCAAGTACAATGGATAGAGCATTAGGTTTAGAATCAGGAAGACTCTTCCTGGATTCAAATATGGCCTCAAACACTTATTAGCTGTGTGAACCTGGACAAGAAACTTAACACTATTTGCCTCAGTTTGTCTTCTATAAAATGAACTGGAGAAGGAAATGGCAAACCTCTTCAGTATTTTTGTTGGGAAAACTCCAAATGGAATTATAGAGAGTTGGACATAATTCAACAACAACAACAACAGCTCATGGGTCTAGATAGCTTCTCCTCTCATTTATTCTTAGTTTTTTCATTCAGGAATCTGAAGTGAGTTTGACCTCTTTCATTTTTCTTAAAGAGGGAAAGAAGACTCTTACTGAGAATTGAATCTCTTGTCTCTTGCTAATTCCAACCTTATGCTGGGCAAGGCCATCTCTACTAATGAAAAAAGAGTCTTATACCAGTGGGCTTTGGGACAGGAATTACACACCTTTTCGATCCTTTGACACCTTGCTTCAAACTCTATGTTCTAGGCAAACAAGCTTACTAGCTATTCCTGGCACATAGTCTTTATCTCCCAACTTCTTTCTTTATAAATGAAATCTTCTTATATCTTCTCAGTTGTTTTCCTCTCCCTTTTTTCTTCACTCCATGTTTATATAGTACTTTGAAAACATTGCCGTCAAAATAACATTGTGAAGTAGGTGCTATTATTATTATTTTCATTTTACAGATGAGAAAATTGAGGCAGACAGAGGTATCACACAGCTGGTGAGTTTCTGTGTCTGAATTTAAACTTAGATCATCCTGATTCCTTGCCTTTTTTCTTACCACTGGACTTTGATGACTCTGGAGGAGAACATGAGACATATGACATTGTGCAGTTCTGCCTCACTTAAATCCAATTCACTCACAAGTTAAAATATCATCCTTGTGATGTCATTGATCCTTTCCAAGAACAAAGGACGAACAATAACAATCCTGACTCCAAGTCTGGTGCTTTATTCACTGAATCATCTAATTCCTTATGTGTAATATATATCTATATACACACATATGTACATATTTTCTATTTGCTTATTGGTATAAGGATATTTCCCACTAGTAGGACATTGCTCCTGAGGGCATGGGACATTTTTGTCTTTGTCTCTTTGCCTATAGTAGAAACTTACTAAAAAATAGCTTGTTGAGTAGAATTTAATTGGCATGATACTTTAAGATTTACATATCTTTTTTTTTTTATTACAACCACCCTACAAAGTAGGTAGTGTAAGTATTTTTTCTCCTATTTTATAGATGAGAAAACAGAGGTTCAATGACTCTAGGATATTATACCAGATATGTATGTCAGAGCTGAGTGAGTTAAAGTCAGATCTTCTGATTCTAAGAATAGTATTCTTTCTATCATCCCATCCCAGCACATTTGAAAAGTCATATAATACATCAATAATTCATTGGCCAAGCTACAGTCTTATTGATGGCTGGTTTTCCTCCATAATCAGATGATCCAGATCTCTCTAAATAAATCATCCTTCTCTCCTGTACCCAGAGAGAAAGCATAGAACATGTTATCCCTTCACTTTCCACATCCCAGAATTTCATAACATGTCCCCATTTCCTCATACATCTACTGTATATAGAGACACGGTAGGGAGTGAGAGGAAACAAAAAAATAATGCCTCCTTAGGCAATCGGGTGACTCTGTGCTCTCTTGGACTCTCCATACTAGGGGCTCATCATTTTGGTTTCAGATTTAGTATGGGTAAAAGATAAAACTTCAGTACTATTGCAGGAGCTCAGAACTCTTAAACTTAAATAGTCTTTCAGCATACCCAGTAGCAGAGACCACTAGTTATACCTCCATCCTTGGCCTGGTCTAGGTGATTTCTGCTCTCAGTCTATGGTTCTATGATCCTACATATAGACAGAAAAAGAGATGGGTTAATCAAGTATTGAGAATGAAGACTAGTAAAGTTGGTATGCATTATTTTAACATTTGGCAAGTGTTTACATTAACTTGTTTGATCTTCATAACAATTCAGTGAAGTAGGTATCATTAACCTCAATTTACAGATAAGGAAACTGGGACATTTCAGAGAAGTGAAGAGACTTGTCCAAGTTTACAACACTGCAAGAATATAAAGCAAGACTCAAATCTATGATTATTTATCTATGAGAGGAAGACAAGCCTTAGTGCTGTAATGATATTCACAATATACATATTTTGTATTTTTTATTTAAATTTTAAAAATTTAGTTCCACATTTTTTCTCACATTCTATCCTCTTCTCTACATTGAAACGACAAGAAATTTGATATCCACTATATATATGAAATCATGCAAAACACGTTTCCATCCTAGTCATGTTGGAAAAAAACAAAGGAAAATAAAGAAAGTAATATATATATGTATATATACATATATATATATATATGTATATATACATATATATATACATATATATACGTATATATACATATATATATATATATATATATACGTATACACACACACACACACACACACACACACATATATATATACTTCAGTCGGCGTTCAGAGTTTATCAGTTCAGTATCTGGAGGTAGATGGCATTTTTCATCATGAATGTTTTGGAATTGTTGTGGATAACTGTATTGATTAGAGTAGTTAAATCTCAGAATTGATTATTGTTTCAATATTGCTGTTACTTATGTACAATATTCCCTTGGTTCTGCTTACTTCACTTTACGTCAGTCATATGAGTCTTCTAAAAAACATCTCCTTCATCATTTCATACTGTGGCCTGTGAAAAATGAAATGACTGAGGAAAACAAAGGTTTGATCTTCCAAGTTTATCAATTTTGTTAAGCAATGCATGCTATTTGCCCAACAAATCAAGACTGTGCCCTTCCTTGGATTAGGACTAGGCCCCCAAATACAGAGGAGACAGGTTTTTATTAGTAAAAACAATCAAATAAGATCAATTAATTAAAATGAAACAATACAACATTAGATAATATGATTTCCAATTGGATGAAAGATTAGAGAATTTGCAAGTTGGGATGGAGAGAGTGAACAAGTGCAATTCCTTGAAATCATAAAAGGTGGTGTCCTACTCCCCAAGCATCTGTAAACAATCAAAGGAACATGGAAATGATCATTTATTGATCAGTATGGGATAAATTTTCAGATAAGATGTATAGATTGCTTGAGATGTACAATTGTGAGAAAACTTCTTGTATCAATCTTTGGATATGCCTAAATTTCTGGTCAGCATAACCTAGATCCATGGTTAAGGGAGAGATGAGCTAGTTTCCAAAGAGATGCAGGGGTAAGTTGAAACAATACAGTAAGATTTTCTCTCAGTTTCCACAATTGAAGAAACTTTTCTCACAAGACAGAAGTTCTATTCAATTATAGCTCTTGAAATAGAAGTTAAGGTAGTTCCAGAAATGAGTTACAAGATAGAATCAATGTGGTTTGTAAAATTCCTTCAAATCACCAAAATTCCCTCATTACAGCAAAGTAGTATTTTATCACCACATAATAGCACAATTTGTTTATATTCCACAATTTGTTCAACCATTCCCCAACTGATGGACATTTCGTTAGTTGCTAATTCTTAGTCACCTCAAAAAAAGCTGCTACATATTTTTTGTGCATATAGGTCTTTAAAAAAAACTTTTCTTTAATCTTTTGGGGGTACAGACCGGGTAGTGCTATTGCTGGTCAAATATTACACACAGTTTTCTAATCATTTGGGCATATTCTAAATTGTTCTTCCACAATGCATTAGTGTCCCTATTTTTCTACATCCCCTTAATATTGTTTTCCTTTTCCTGCCTTGTTAGCCAATTTGATTCATTGTATATCAGAGTTGCTTTAATTTGTATTTCTCTAATTATTAGTGATTTAGAACATGTTTAACATTTTTTCTTCTGAAAAATGTTTATTCATATTCTTTGAACATTTAATAATTGGAGAATAGCTTTTATTTTCATAAATTTGTCTGTTTTTTTACAAATTTAAGAAATGAGACCTTTATCAGATAAACTTGTGAAATTCTTTTCTACTTTCTTGTTTTCCTTATAATTTTGACTGCATTAGTTTTGTTTGTAAAATTTTAATTTAATTTAGTTTAATGCAATCAAAATCGTTCATTTTACTTCCCATAATCCTCTTTATTTTTCCTTTGGTCATGAATTCTTCTCATCCATAGATCTGACAGGTAGTTTTCCCTAGTTCCCTTAAATTGCTTATGATATTACCTTTTATGTCTAAATCATGTACCTATTTTGAAGTTATGTTGGTTGTAATGTGAGATTTTGGTTTATGCCTAATTTCTATTAGACTATTTTTTAGTTTTTTGGAGGATTTTGTTGAATAAGAAGTTCTTGCCCCAATAATTGGGATATTTGGGTTTATCAAATTCTAGGTTACTGTGGTCATTTATTTCTATATATTGTACTAAATCAATTCCATTGATCAACATCTCTATTTCTTAACCAATACCAGATTGTTTTTATGATTATTGCTTTGTAGCATAGTTTGAAATCTGGTAATGCTAGGCCATATTCCTTCATCCACTGTGAGGAAGCATTATTCACAAAATATTAAAAGAATTAGAGGAAGGCCTCTGATGGTATGTCATCTTTCAAAGGTTGACTAAGTCAAAGGATATGAACAGCCAGCTTTCAAAAGATGATTTCTGAACTTCTAATAACCACGTGAAAGAATGTTACAAATAACTAAAATAAGAGAAATGCAAATCAAAAGGCCACCAAGATTTTATCTCTTAATGTGTGAATTGGCAGATGATAAAAACTAGGAGGGATTAGTGTTGAAGGGTTTGTGGAAAGGTAGGTAAGCTAATGCATTGTTGGTGAGGCTGTGAATCAGTATCATGATTTTGAAAAGCAATTTGAAATCTTCATGCCCTTTTACCAAGAGATTCCATTACTAAGCTTATATAACAAGGAGGCTTTTGATAAGCAGAAAGTCCTCATTTACACCAAAATATTTATAGTAGGACTTTTTATGCTAGCAAAGAACTAGAAACAAATTAGATACTCATTAACTGGTATTACTATGAAAAAAAATGATGTATATTGTGAATATAGAAGCATGGAAAGAGAGGCATGGAAAGCTTACGTGAACTGATGCAAAATGAAATAATTAGAGCCAGGAAAGAAAACAATATGCTAACAACAACAGAATAATCAAAAGTCAATGCAATCTTTGCAAAATGCCAAAGATTAACCTGGGCTTGAATGAAGAGATATGAGAAGATTTTCCCATCCTTCTCCTTTGTAGAGATGAGAGATTCACAAGTGTCTCACATTGCACACATTTCTATACTTTTCCAATGCTTAGTTCCACTTCTTCTTTGTCTTTAAAAATACTTTTTTATTATTTATTATCGCTCTCTGAGAAATGGAGGGGAAGGCAGACTAGGGGAAACTATGATGATGCAAAAACCAAAACAAAACAAAAAACCCAAATCCACCCAAATTGCCAAAAACTAATTTTAGAAAAAGCAAATTAGAATTTCATAGAATCAATCGATCAACAAATACTTATTAATGTCCTACTATTTGCCAGGTGCTGGATGAGAAGGAAATATATTGTTTGCCAACTTTCTCTTACTTCACTAATTTGGCAGATATTTTATTATAGAAATTGGTAATGGTAAGGATCTACAACTGGATTGAAGTGAAATATTATTAGTTTTACATCATCGTCTAGAAAATCTAATTTTAATCTCATTTTACAGATGAAGAAGCTGATGCTCAGGTCACACTGAGGCAGGATTTAAACTCAGGTCATCTTAAATCCAGGTCTGGTGCTCTGTTTTAACACCTAGCTGTTTAGACAATGTACCATATTAGATGGAGATTGGAAATGGTGGGAGTAGGAAGATTTCCCTTTCTAGGGTCAGATACATATTAGTCATGACTGTAGGACGTACCAGAGATCTGATATATTCTTTTGGACTTACAGCAAGCCCATCTGCCAGACTCTTCTAATAACAAAACCAATATATACAAGCAATAAAGAAAAGGGTCCCTGCCCCCAAGGAGTCTAAATTCTATAGGAGAAAGCACATACAGGTATATGGATATATAAGTCAACCAACAAGCATTTATTGACTGCCTACTACTATATATTAGGCACTGTCCTAGGTACTGGTCATACAAATGAGACAATTTGGACTTATATTCTGAAGGAGAAAGGACAAGTACAAATAAAATTATACATAGAAAAATATGATGAGAAGAAATACAAAGTAATTAAAATCAGTGAAGTTTGGAAGGACATTTGTTGTTGAAGAGATAAGAAAGGTTTCATGTAGAAGGTGATTCTTAAACTGTGTCTTGAAGGAAGAATCAGAGGTGATGTGGGACTGAGTACATTCCAAAGATGCAGTAGAGGTGGGAGATTGAATAACACATATGAAGACAGACAGAAGTTAGTCCATAGGGGCTAGTGTCATAATTGTCTCTCTTGTCTCATCATAATGGTCTAAAGAAGGTGATACCTTAGTACTTCCCTGTCCCTATAGTACTAGTAACTGTAAGTACTAAGGAAGATGCTTGATCTCTGGGATTCCCTGCAGCCATGACTGATAGATATAGTTCTGGCACTAGAGAGACAAACAGGGGAATTGGGGCTGACAAAGACTGACAATGGTGGTGAAACACCAGCATCCCCTCCTTCTCTACCTTGGTATCCTTGCATCTCAGGAGATTGACCTTCTTCCATGGGATCTGGCTGGAAAGGCACCACAAGCTTGAGGGACAGGGCAGAATAGTCAAAGTGTTGGGATCTCTTGACCTCCCAACTGGCACTTGAGGCCATGAAGAGACACATTTATATAACTATACATAGAGACTGAGACAGAGAAGATGGGCAGAAAGACAGAGACAGACAGAAATAAAGAGAGACAGAGAAAGAGAGAGAAAGAGGCAGAGAAACAGAGATAGAGACTGGGAACGAGGAAGGAAAGGAAAGAAAGGGAGAAAGGGAACAGAGTTACAGCGCTACAGAGAGAGACAGTAAAACAGACTGAGGGGGAAAAAAGACCAAAACAAGGAAGGGGAGAGAGATCCACAGAGAGGGAGAGAAAGTATATGTGATATCTTCTTGGTTTTGGAGTAAGGAACTGGATCCATGATTTCACTGACATAAGGAACTCCAGGGGTATATTTGTAAATATTTTAACAACTGGTTCTCTGAAAAAACAAAACAAAACAAAACAAAAAAACACATAAAACACACTTTAAAATTACATCTGCATTCTTAGTGTTTTCTCCATCACTTTCTTAAGTCAAGGTAATCAACAAAACATCCCCCCCCCCCCCCCCTGCCGCTGGGGTTAAGTGACTTGCCCAGGGTCACACAGCTAGGCAGTGTTAAGTGTCTGAGACTAGATTTGAACTTGGATCCTCCTGAATTCCACTGCACCACCTAGCTGTCCCTAACAAAACAATAAATTAAGCCTTATTTTACAGCCTTTGACAATTATTGAGGTGCAAATACTCATACTGAAATTCTAAACAATTTACTAACAAAGGTGACTATGAGTTGATTCCTATATATCCTTGGAACTCTCTCTACAAGAGCAGGCTGGCAACTTCTTAAAAATACATAGACTAAAGAGTTACCTGGGATTGAAAAGTTATATTTAAATTAGAGGTATAATTTGAAGTTGGATTTTTCTGGTTCTAAAGACTGATCCCTATCCATTATGCTACTCTGCCTTTAACTGGTAACAAACATTAAAAAAAACAAACAAAATAAAACAAAAACTTTCTCAGGGTTGTTAAGTCTAGTTGTGATTTATAAAGGTGTATTGCATTACACTTTAATGTGTTATACAATTTAACATAACAGAATGTGTACCTATAATTTCTGATGAGATAATGGCTACATTAAAAGGTATAGATGTTTTCAATCCATAGACATTGGATTATATAACTGTTTTGTGGATAATTTACAAATTAGTAATTAAGAATGGATTGAATTTCATCCCAATCCTTGCTATTTTCCCACATATGATAACCATCGTTATTGCCTTTTTCATTCCCCAAAACCCACTAATAGAAATCCTCTTTTTCTTGTTCAGTCATTTAGGACTCTTCATCACCTTATTTGGGGTTTTCGTGGCAAAGATACTGGTGTGGGCTGACATATCCTTTTCCATCTCATTTTAAAGATGAGAAAACTGTGGCAAACTTAATTAAGTGACTTGCCCAGGATCACACATCTAGTTAGTGTCTGAGGCCAGATTTGAATTCAGGAAGATGAGTCTTCCTGACTCTAAGCCCTAACTCCATTGTACCACCCAATTTCCCACAAATTCTCCCATTTTCAGCAATTAAAAGCTACATTCTTTGGCCAGCTGTACTTCTTTGTCTTGCCATCCCTTATTCCACTCACCTAAGAATTTTTTCTCAGGTCCCTTTTTAATCTACCTCATTATACTTCACCAATTCCTTGAATTCCTGGAAAATACAACAACCTCCTCCTCTTTCCTTCTGTCTTCCACTGTTCCCTGTCTCTCAGCTCCAAATTTTGCTTTATCTTCAGAAGACTAAATGCAAGTCAGTGAAAACTGACTCAAATGATTTGGGAATTAGACTTTTCTAGACCTGGTTCTGCCTTTGATTTACTTTGTGACTTTGGGTGTTTTGACTCAGTTCTCTGGGCCCTAATTTATAGCCTTTCCTCACCTCTCTCTACCCTCCCCACCCACCAACTTTAAATCATAAGACTTAGAATTGGAAAGAATTTTTAAAGTTATCAAATCAACCTCCTGATTTTTATAGATATAACAAATGTTGTCCCATAAAAGATGTGTATGCACATATGGGTTGTCTTAATATAGACTTATAGTTTGTGGATAGAATGAATGCATAGTTACTTCTGGAGTCTGGCCTACTCTATTCTAAGAGAGTCTATCTTGTGGTCAGAAGGAGGTTCAGAAGATTCTCTTACCTAAGTGCCAGAGGCATTTCAGATTAGAATTATGTCTGTTGAGGATCTTTTGTCTAGGATACAATTTGTGTATGTAAGTGTGTGTTCAAAACAAAACTTCTCCTCAGTTTGTTCTTAAAGGGCAGGGGACCATTTACCAAGCAAACAGCAAGTGGAAATCAGAGAAGTTAAGCTATATGGGTATTTCTTCCCTCTCTCCTCCCCTCTGTCCTCTCTTCCCTCCTTCCTCCTCTTCCTCCCTCCCCTTCTTTCTCTCTTTCCTCTCTTTCTTCTCTTCCTTCCTTCCTTCCTTCCTTCCTTCCTTCCTTCCTTCCTTCCTTCCTTTCTTCCTTCCTTCCCCCTTCTTTCCCTTTCTTCTTTCCTTCCTTCCTTCTTTCTCTCCTTCTTTCCTTCCCTTCTTCCTTTCTTCCCTTCTTCCTTCCTTCTTCCCTTCCTTCCTTCCCTCCTTCCTTCCCTCCTTCCTTCCCTTCTTTCTTCCTTCCCTCTTCCTTCCTTCCTCCCTCCCACCTTTCCTCCCTTCCTTCCTTGCTCCCTCCCTCCCTCCGTTTTCATTGGGTCTCCCCCAGAGAGAATCAGGACTCTAAGACTTATGCCCTTTCCAATTTCCGGTTTTATTTCTCTTGAATGTCTAAGTCACCCATCTAGGGTCTTCTATGATTGGGCAAACAGATTTTTCCTGATGATCCTTTTCCCTGTCTTGGCATGGGTCCCATTATCCCCAGGTCAGACTGTTTCCTCGGGGGACAATAACCTGACCTGACTTTCCTCTTAGCAGAGCCTGGGACTAGGGAATAGGTGTAACTTTGGAAGGAAAAGTGCTAGGTCAGGGATTCATGAAACATCAATAGGCATGTTATTGCTACATAATTAATAATGAAATGAATCTATTGTCTGAGGAAAAGGGATTATTGTTGCCTAGTGTCTCTTGAAAATCCCTTCCTGAGCTTGGAGTTTTTACCTAAAACGCTCCTTTGAGAAATTATTGAAAGAGGAAGTGAAAAAGATGCCTGATTTAGAGCTTATAGTGTGTTCTCATATATCAGCATTACTATTTACTATCTGAGTGACTACAGGAAAATTACATTTCCTCTCTGACCCTCAGTTTCTTCATCTATAAAAGGGAAATTGGAAGATTTTTTTAAAGGTCATTTCTGGCTAAAGATGCTATAGAAGCTTAATATCTCCTGATCTTGGCCGCCCCCTTGTGGAAGCCATTAAGATTCTTTGAATAAAATCATTAAGAACCAGCTTGTAGAAGTAATATTAGGACCCAAGAATCCTAGCAAGAAGATAAAATGTCCCTGTTATAATTGGATTATAGAATTAAGGCTGACGGGACGTTAGATATCAAGGCTTAAGCTTTTAGGGTGGATTTTCAGATACTGATGAGCAGGTGGGTGATGGAGGTATGTATGGGGTGGGGCAGGAAGGGTATAGGAAGAATATAAATTCCTTGAAGACAGTTTTTGGCTCTGTGATACTTAACATTAACATATATAACATGTGTGACCAAATTACCATTAAAGGTAAAGGGTGTCCCAAAAAAGTTTTAGCACAACATGTTTAACATATATTGATTGGATCACTTGCCGACTAGGGGAGAAATTAGAACACAGGGTTTTATAGGGGTGAATGTCAAAACTTATCCATTTTATATTTTGAATATAAAAAGTTATAATTAAGAAAAGTCTTAGCACATATTTAGTTGTTAAAGGTTTAAACATGAAAATCTTTTAACTTAAAAATTATAACTTTTTAAACCTTTAATAGCTTAACATTGTACTAAAGACTTTTGGGCTATTCTCTATTTAGAGCACTGCCTTGTACTTAATTGGTCCTTAATATTTATTGAATTAATATATTTTAAAAATAATAGTTTTTTATTTTCAAAATATATGCAAAGATAGTTTTCAACATTCACTCTTACAAAACTGTGCTCCAAATTTTTTTTCTCTCCCCTCTCTTCCTCTCCTCTCCCAGAAATATTGAACAAATAATTCAATATATATTAATATATATATACACATATATAATAAAATATATATTAAAATGTAATTCTTCTTCTTTTACTTTTTTTCCCCTCTGGCAATTGGGGTTAAGTGACTTGCCAGGGCCACACAGCTAGGAAGTGTAAAGTGTCTGAGTATAGATTTGAACTCAGGTCCTCCTGACTTCAGGACTGGCTTTCCTTGATTTAGAGATCAGTACTATATTTGTGTCATTAAAGGAATCTGGTAGAACTCCTTCTTTGACTTTTTTTTCCAAATAATTTATATCATATTGGAATTATTGTTCTTTAAATGTTTGGTAGAATTCTTTTGTAAATTCATCTGGCCCTGAAGATATTTTACTTAGGGAGTTCAATAATGATCTGTTCAATTTCTATTGCTAAAATGGGGTTATTTGATTCCCCCTTTTCTTAATCTGGAGTATTTATATTCTGGGGTATATGGGGAAGGTCTAGAGGAGGAAGGATTAAATTTAATCCTAGAACCTCAGGATCCATGGGAGATCCAGAGGAGCACATAGGAACTGGGCAAGCTGAACAAGAGAAGATATAGGGCAACAAGCACTTGGTTTAGAGCCTATGTGCCTGACACTTTGTTTCTGCCATTTACAATGTGTGTGAACTTAGACAAATCACTTAATCCTTGATGGCCTCATTTTCCATTTCTGTAAAAAACAAGGGGTCTGGATGAATTGACTCTTAAAGTCTCTTTGAACTCTCAATGTATGACCCTTTTGATTTAAGTATGACCCTTTAATTAATTTGATGGGAAAAGAAAACTTTCTTATTTTGTACACAGGCTTTGGGGGTTCAAAATATTCTGTGTAAATGTGTGAGACTGAGCCCCTTGAGGTGAGTTGGAGTTTGCCCTAGAGGACTAAGTTACACATATTTTTGCAGGAGGAGGAGAAGGTTAAGGAAGAGATGTGAACAACAATAGCATGAGTCCCAGGATAATTCCAGCCTGGTAGCCTGGTACCTTGAATGCTTAATTTCCTGTTTTGTGGGAGGTGACCTTGAATCCAGGCTAGGAAGCCCTGGATTCTTTGTACATCATGAACTGGTGACCTAACAAGACAGATTGATTCTAGGGTTGCCTGGGATAAAGTACGGACATTAGTCACATTCTCTTATCCCCCTCCTCCCATATGTAACACTCAGAAAGATCAAAAGGAAGTCATCAAGTATGGAAGAATAGGGTATAATTAATTTCTCCCATTGTTGATCTTAGTCCACCAATGAATCAAACTGGCAGCAAGGAGATGCCTAAGCCAGAAGCAGCTGTCAAAAATTTCCACATCATTTTTTATTTTGCTTGAATGAATTCCCAGCATGCCAGGGGAGGGTGGCTCCATCTGTGTTTGGACAGACTGTTATAAGCACCAGGATTGGGTTAAATGTATTTTTTAATTCCTGTGTCTGATTCCTCACCCTGCCATTTGTTTTGCTTAGTGATGGTGTAGTATTGTTATGGGGGTGTGAGACAAAGTTTTGACTGATTGGTCCTGGTTGTGGAATGTGACCTACCACTCCGATTGGGAGACCTTTCCACATGGGAAGGGACAGAATAATTAGCAAGGTGGAGTTCCAAGAAGGCTGGAGATAGCTCGGCCTTACCCGGATGGACTCCTGGGGCTGATCTCAGCAGTCTGACCCTTAAGCTCACTTTGGGCTGATGTGCATAGAAAAATGCAAATATGGCTACCCCCAGTTTGGCAAGCTTCATCAGGAATTCATTAATTCAATTAATGTTGAATTGTTCATTATCTTAGGCTCTACTAATAGTATTGTAGAAGTGAGGGAGTAAGGGAGGTGATAATTCCAGGGTATTCAGCTCCAGGTGGGGAGAGGGTGACACAGAGCTTCAGGCTTGGAGTCAGAAAGATTCCTCTTTACAAGTTCAAACCTGGCGTTAATTCACTAGCCATGTGCCTAGGCAAGTCACTTAACCCTCTTTGCCTCAGTTTCCTCATCTGTAAAATGAGCTAAAGAAGGAAAAGATAAATTACTCTCTAGTATATTTTCCAAGAAAACTCCAAACGGGATCACGAAGAATTATATTCAACTGAAATGACTCAATAGCAACATTCTATTCTTTTCAGGCCATGGCTGGATTATTGGGTTCAGTTCTGGGCACCATATTTTAGGGAACACAATGAAATACTAGACAACATCCTAATGGTGAAAGAACAGAATAATGTGATATACAAGCATCACTTGAGGAATATAAAGCAATTTAGCTTGCATTGGGGAAATAAAAGATTTGCCATGAAAAAAAGAGAAATATTTGTTTTACTTGACTCCAAATGGCAGAATAAAGACAAAGGGAGGAAGCAGCAGAGAAACAAATTTCAATTTGATATATGAAAAAGCCTAAACAATTAAACAATTAATTTTTAATTAAACAATTAAAGCCACTTAAAAGAGGAATGAGTTACACCTTTTTGAGTTACACAGGAAATTGTCAATCAAACACAGGTTGGATTCAATTCCAAAGGGGATTTCTGAGGTCCCTTCTAGCTCTGAGATTCTGCACCTCAGCCAGTAATTTTTGAAGGCCTATTATGTGTAAGGTATTATATTTATAATTATAAAAGTGGTAAGAAAAACAAGATTTAATCCTTGAGTTTATCACATCTAGTAAGGGATTATGAAATATGTTCACAGGAATAAGAGCAAACATTTATAAAATATTTTAAGGTTTCCAAAACATTTTTATCCTCAGATTAACCATGTGAGATAGCTGCTGTTATTATACCCAAAGAAACTGAGGTTAAGTGACCTGCCCAGAGTCACACAGCTAGTTGGTATTTGAAGAAGTATTTGAACTTAGGTCTTTCTGAAACTAAGTCCATTACTTCATCTACTACACCATTCGGGTGCCACTAATGCATTGCTGGTGGAGTTTCAAAGCAACATAAATATTCTGAAAAGCAATTTGAAATTATATAAATAAAGTGGCTCAAATAATCATGCCCTTTGACTCATTGAATACACTGTTAGGCATATCTTATAAGAAAGTCATTATTTAAAAAAAAAAAAAAAGACTTAAACCAGAATATTTATAGTATCACTTTTTGTGGTAGCAAAACAGATGCCCAATGATTGGGGAATGGCTAAATATAATATGATAATATAATTATATATGATATATGATATTAATATTACTAACTGTAAGAAATGACAAATATGATTAAGAGAAAATGGCTGATAGGAAAGTTCCTTGAAAACTTATGATGGCATAGCAATTCAGAGGAAGGAGAAATCTCTTCTATTAAGGAACATGAAAGGTGGCTTCATAGGGAAGGAGTTGTAGTTGAATTGATTTGATTGTGATTTTTAGAGGTTGTTTGTTCTTTGTTCTTGAAGAGGACCATGACATCAGGGAGGTGATGCTATGACATGCAAGTTAATGGGATTCAAGTGAGAGAGGGCTGTGCAAGGTCACCAGAACTATCTGGGTCCAGTGGCAAGACAGAGAACAGGACGACTGGAGATGGCAGTTGGAGACTCGGTTTTTGTTTTTTTTAAATTAAAGTCTTTAACAGGTTTCAGCTTGACTGAGGCCACATCCATTCAATGGTTAAAGCTAGGTAAGAAATGAGGCAAAAGCTGGCCCCTTTTAATTAGCCCCCCCCCAAAAAAAAGATTCTGATTCCAGAATTGGAGGAGGGAAGCCCTCTGGGGGACAGAATCAATAAGTCATAATAATAAATCACAGGCTTTTGAAAAAAGAAAATGAGTATTTAGTTTTGGACTTACTGAGCTTGAGACGCCAACAGGATATTCAGGTGGAGATATCTAGAAAAGAGATGGGAGCCCATTCCTCTTTTGGATGGCTTTAATTGTTTAATTGCTTGCTTAATTAACAATTAATTGTTTGGGCAAATTGGGGAAATGTCTTCTCTTTTGCAAGCTAAATTGCCTTATATCCCTCAAGTGGGTCTAGTGGCACAGAATCAGGAATCACCAACCTAATGGTGATCATCATCAAGCTTTGAGAAATATTTAAATGTGAAAGCCTAAAGAGAGAAGACAAGACCATAAGGATAGGGCCTTGGGATAAGAATGGGGGTGGGTGGAGAGTGTCCATTTAGGGTTCAGGAAGAAGAGGCATCAGTGAAGGAAACAAAGAAGGACCTGCTGAAGAGGTAAAGAGGATATTCAGGGAAGTGGAATCTAAAAAAGGCTGGGGTTGTCAGCAACTGTTAAATTCTGTAGAAGACTAAGAAAAGGAATCTGGGGCATTAAGGATCCAGGACATTGTGCACAGGCCTGAATAAGCAAGTGTGACTTGCAGGATACAAGCATACAATTTAATGTTTCTCTACTCTCAGAGTAGAGATAGCAGAGATATAGAATCTGAGAATCATAAGGGTCCTCAGAAATAATCCATTCTTTACGCAAAGCATGTATCTCATCTTCAACATTCTTGACAACCAGTCTCCACTTATGATAAAATCATAGATTTTGAGTTTGGTGAAATCATAATAGTCAAAGAGTCATACTCCTTTATTTGACAGCTGAAGAACCTGAGGTCTCACAAGGTTAAATAATTTATCTAAGGTCAAATAGGTAATAAATCTCAAAATCAGTTTTAGAACTCATGTCCACTGTTTACATACTTAGTACATTCTCCCCTGAGTCATGGTACCTTTTTTAAGCCTCCAGTAATGTGGAACTCAGTACTTTCTAGATATTTCTTCCCTCCCTCTCTCCCTTTCTTCTCCTTTCTTCCTTCCTTCCTTCCTTCCTTCCTTCCTTCCTTCCTTCCTTCCTTCCTTCCTTCCTTCCTTCCTTCCTTCCTTCCTTCCTTCCTTCCTTCCTTCCTTCCTTCCTTCCTTCTTTTCTTAGCTCAAATTGTCATTAGATTTTTTCCTTATATTGAATTTAAATCTGCTCCCTTTCCTATCCCCACTTCCCATGCTTTTTATACATTATTGCTAATTCTGTAATCTTGGGCAGTACAAAGGAACATGAACACTTCCACATAGAAGGCATATTGATATTTGCAGGCTGTAATCAAACTATTTCAGTCTTTTTTCTGGCTTAAATATTCCTAATTCCTTCAACTGACCTTCATATGGTATTGCTTGAAGTTTCCTTGACCATCTAATACCCTCTTCTGAATATATTCCTTCCCAAAATGTGATGCCTGGAACAAAATGGAGTAGCTCAGATGTAATTTGAAGCAAGATGTGCACAGTGAGAATAAAATTTATCTTGTCTTATCTATGCCTTAATGGGTTGTTCATTAATTAATTCATTCATTCATTCAGTGCTTTTATGTGCATGATAAATAATTGTGATTACAGAATTGGAGGAGGGAAATCCTCTGGGGAACAGAATCAACAAGTAGTCAGAACTGGCTTTTCAAAAAAGAAAATGAATATTCAGTTTTGGACTTACTGTGCTTGAGATGCAAGCAAGGAAATTTCTTGCCCTCAAGAAGTTTATATTATATCAATAAATTTACATTTCTCTTTATCATTAATTTTCACTAGATTTTCCTTTTGAGCAGCAGCACATTTATACAGCTGGAGAAGGAAATGGCAGGATTCTCCAGTATTTTTGCCAAAAATTCTTCATTGACAGTATGGGACACTACTGAACAACAACATGTGTTAAGGGTGAAGAGAGTGGCAAGAAGGCAGAGGACTGTCATTATCAAGAATTGCCACCCCCACAATCTTTCCAAAGTCCCTGTTGAGCCTGTTTTTGTTCAATTGTTTGGTTATGAGAATGCTGTGGTGGCAAGGACAAAACCATGACTTTGGACCTAGTTGATGAGCCTGGAAGGCTATGTGCCATAGCGATAACTTTTATCCTTGATCCTGGCTATTGTACAAATGTGCGCTCTGGTCAGAAGTGGGACCCAGTGTGGGAATATGAGGACAAGATCTAGGTTGTGCACATGTAGAGAAAAGAGCAATTGTTGATGATTTCTATCAGTGTTGAATGGATACTTGATGGCAATTTATGCATTGGGAATTATCTGATAGAAAATAGAATGAAAGAGGAGAATAGGAAATGGAATAAAAAAGAGCTTGATACTTAGGAGAGCCAAAAGAGGAAGAACATATAAAAGTCAAGGAGATAAAAATTAAAAAAAAAAAGAGATTTGAGAGATCATTTGCTCCAACCTTCTCCTTTTACAGATGGAAAACAACTGAGGTCCAAAGAATAAGATTTGATTTGATGAAACTCACACAGGTAGAACACAGCCTTTACCCTTGAATCCCTTGCGTCCTTGGCTTTCCAACTGTTTCTATTCTATTGTCAAATGGCACAGTGATTAGAGCCCTGAATTGGAGTCAGGAAGATCTGAGTTCAAATCCAGCCTCAGATACTTACTAGCTGTGTGACACTGTTTGCCTCAGTTTCCTCCTTTGTAAAATGAGCTGGAGAAGAAAACAGTAAATCATTCTAGCACTTTCTCAAGGAAACCCCAATGGGGATAGGGCTGAAAATGCCTAAATAATCCCAGTACTTAACAGAACTCTTCCCATCTGCCTCTTTCACTCCTATTTCTGACTTGCTAAATACATGTTCAGCATAGAGATCAAAGTGGTTGAACCAGTGGTTAAGAGCAGGGAGGAGAGATATGGGATTATTAGGTAAGATTGAAATAGAGGAGTGGCAAAGTTTGATTGATATAAACAAACATTTATTTAGCTCCTACAAGATGTTACAATGCACTATAGTAGGCATTGATAAAAAGATCTCTGCCCTCAAAGAGCTTCCATTTTCTTGCACGGCTACAACCCATACGTGTGGATTAGACCAAAGTAGGGATTACTTGTGTGTTGGGACCTGTGATTTTATATAATGAAAGTTCTCACATTCTGGTAGAGCAGTTTTAGTTCCTATAGAAGAGGATTGATAAAGAGAAAAAAGAAAATGAACTTTATGACCAAGGACATAAACTGGGGAAGATATTACCTGTCACCTTTCTTTTATATAATTTCTTTTAAATAATTGTGATTTTATATAATTTCTTTTAAATAATTGTGATTTTATATAATTTCTTTTAAATAATTGTGATTTTATATAATTTCTTTTAAATAATTGATTTTATATAATTTCTTTTAAATAATTGTGATTTCATATAATTTCTTTTAAATAATTGTGATTTTATATAATTTCTTTTAAATAATTGTGATTACAGAATTAGAGGAGGGAAATCCTCCGGGGAACAGAATCAATAAGTAGTCAGAATTGGCTTTTGAAAAAAGAAAATGAGCATTCAGTTTTGGATTTATTGAGCCTGAGATGCAAGCAAGGAAACTTCTTGCCCTCAAGAAGTTTATATTATATCAAGAAATTTACATTTCTCTTCATCAAAGACCTATAAAGTAAGAAGGAACCTTAAGGTCAGCTTTACAGAAGAAGTATCTGAGGCCAAGGGAGGCTATGAATTTTGTTCAAAGTCCAAAAGGTAGTAATAGAAGCAAAATTTACACCTAGATCCTCTGGTTCAGAGCCAGAACTGAAAGGGATCTCAATACACCTCCAAGTAATAAACACTTGGTAATAGTAACAGACATGGAGGCCAATAGGAAATACAGGAAAGGTTTAATTTAGGTGATACCCACTCCCCCTCAGTCTTTACCATGGAACTTCCCACCAGAGTTTCATCACAGGACTGTGGTTGGACCAGTGCAAACCTGTCACCAGTGGAAAAACAACTTAAGAGAGTTTGCCTAAACAATAGCATCTCATCAAGATTGTCTGCAAAAGAGGGACAGAAAATTGGCTAAGTGATTCTGTTCCTTGGGGGACCATTGCCCCTCTCCACTGACAAATTCCAGATGTCAGAGACAGTGCTGAGTAACTTCTACAGCTATAAAGGGCAAATAGGAAGGTCAGGACTCTGATGAAACTAGACACAGGGCCACACTCCAGCTGAGTTAACCACTTCTCCCAATGGGGAAGCCTAGATGATTTCTCAGGCATTTAAAAACCCAAATTCTATGATTCTGTGATAGTTTCTTCTTCACTGTCATCTCCCTTCTCCACCCCTGCTCCTGAAACTCAAGTGAAGTCCATACTAGCTAGGATCCTACAACTAGATCTAGAAGGATCCTCAGGTGCTATCTGGTCCAATCTACTCATTTTGCAGATGAATAAAGTGAGAATAGTGAATTGAATGGGGAGATTTCCACCTATTCTGGATCTTAGTCACTACCTTAAGTCCCCTTCACCACCCTAATCTCTTCAGTCCAACTCACACATGAAGTTCAAGTCTCCATAAACTTTCATGTGGTGGGAGAGACATACTAGACAAGGCTAAGGTAAGTCACTAGTCTTAATTCTTCTGTTAGATGGAAACACTGGCTTAAAACATTAAATAGCCCCCTTTAGACCCTTCTCTGGAAAGGGTCATGCTCTTTTGTTAACTCTAGCTCTGTCTGCTTATGCTTCTAGTAGATAGGCATCTATGCTCATGCACCAGTGCTCGGTCAGATCTGAGCACCTTCAAAAGGGTGTTGAGATACCTGGCATATAATATGTATAAATGTGTATTGTGGATCCCTCAATGGGAATATTGACCAGGTGAAGGAGGTAGAAGTAGGACTTTGCTTCTTTCATTTTTCCTGGTTAAAACTACTCCTGGTCTAGCCCTTTCCTCACCTATTCCCAGCCTTTGTCTTACAAGTTGTTTCCTCTCTTCACTCTTCTCATCCTTTTCTGTAAAATACTCTCTTCTTGTTTTCTTGTCTTAGCTGAGGGAGGACATGCTTGGCCCAGGAAGCATTCTCCCTGGTGGAGATGTGATTTCTGTGGCATTTGGGAACCTATTCTCCTTCACTAGCCCTTGTTTATTGGACATAGTACTATCTTCCAGACTCCTTGCATTTGCAGTCATTGTGTCCACCTCCCTTCTTCTTCTTCCCTCATCTCTGCCTCCTGGCTTCCCTGCTACCCTTCAGGATTCAGCAGGAGGCTTTTCTTTCCTCCCTTAGTACCTTTCTTCTAAGACTATCCTCCCTATCTCTTTCTGTATGTAGAGACACACAGTGTCTCTGTCTCTGTGTACTTATCTCTGTTTCTCTTTGTATCTGTCTGTGTGTCTGTGTCTGCGTGTTTCTGTTTCTGTCTCTGTCTCTGTCTCTGCCTGAAACTCTCTTGTATCTATCTATCTTCTCTCCCCCGCTCTGTTTCTGTCTCTCTCTTTTATCTCTGTCTGTCTGTCTCTCCTCCCCCTCTATTTTTGTCTCTATCTCTTCTGTTATGTATCCGATTATTGTCTCCTCCATTAGAACCTATTATTTTGTGAGGACAGAGAACTTTTACTTGCCTTTCTTTGTGTCCACTTAGCACAGGGCCTGGCATATAGCAAGCCCCTAAATGAATGCTTGCTGACTGTCTCAGGAACAAGTTCTCCCTTTCTGATGTTTTCAATGCTTTGCATATCTAGATCTGGCCCCCTGTCCTCCTGGAGAGTCAGAGTTCTCTGCCTCTCTTTTAAATCTCATCTGACAATAACAGGGGTGACATCTACCCTGGACTGGACACACAGGTGGCAGGACCCGTGGCTCTGAATTCTTCCGAGGCAGACTCATTTTATATTGCTCTGGGTGCATGAGGGCCTTTGTGGGATGGCAGCTAGATCTTGCTCAACCTCTATTTATTGCTATGTCAAGTTCCAAGTGAATTAGGGCCTGGAGATTCAAGTTGGAAGCAATAATTACCCAGGGCTGTCCTCCTTTCTCCTGCCCAACACCCAGTACTACCTACCTCTGTCATAACTGGCAACAAAACATCTTATGAAAATGCCCTCCAGCTTCTTTGTTTCCTCCAGACCATGCTTGGGGTGAGTCAGCAAGATCTGGTGAAATCCTAGATCATCTGGATTCAGGATTTGATCTTAATAATAGCAGTGATCTGGGGGTACGCCACCACTCAGGTTCACTGTGCCAATCTTCCCTTTGAAAATGGTTATTGGAAGCATCATTCTGCAAGACCCAACTCTGGGGCTACATCCTAAATGAAGTCTTCCCTGCCAGATAACCCAGGAGGCAACAATATAGAGTGACCTGAACATCTCATTATAGCTTGAAGCTTCAACAGCTTAAAATTTCAATATATCTTTGGAGTCATCCTACATGGGAGATAATATGCTGGACTTGTAGTCAGAGGGACCTGCGTTCAAATCCTACATCTGATACTCTGTGTTACTTTGGACAAATCACTTAACTGCTCTGGGTCTCCATTCCCTCTTTTCTAAAGTAGGGAAGGCTATATGACAGCTAAGCTCTGTGCTAGCTCCAGTATTAAGGTCCTAAGATGTGAGAGTGGTTGTTTACAGTGATGAGAAATCTGGGTCTCCTCTTCTCCATGATGACCTCCTCTCTCAGTGAAGGCTGGGGAGGCAGGACTGGACACAAATCTAGTGGTTTTTTGGGGGTCTCTCATCCCCAAGATTCTTGGGTTCACAGGGAGCATAAATTTAGTACGGGAAGAGACCATCTAGTCCAACTTCCTCATTTACAGGTGAGAAATTGAGAGAGCGTATATAACTTCCTCAAACACACACAGAAAAAAGCAGAACTAGGATGAATTTTTTTTTTTTTACTCCAAATCCATCACTTTTGATTATACCATTCTACCTCACAATACTCAGTTTTCCTCCACCCACCTCCAGTCAACTTCTGACAATTTCTCTCATGTCTTACTACCATACCTCCAAACCTCTCCACCAATACCAACATCTTCAATCACACTCCACCCCACCACATCTAATCCCCTAAAATGTCAGGGAGGGAGGGGGTTGACAATCAAATATGTGAGGGTATGTATTGCTAAGATTAAGAGCTCCTAAAGTCTAGAGATCATATCCCCCAATAGATGAGGGTCTTCCTAAGGGACTATGTCTCTCACCAAACTGGAGGCTACCCAGGTGGGGATGCTCGAAGGGAGGCATCTCCTTCATTAGACCAGCCTTTCCCTGATTCAGCTAGCTGAGCACTGTCTTTGTGACCAGGCTGAGAGCTCCCCCTAGCACACAGAGTGGATTTTGCATTCAGGAATATTCAGGTCAGGATTTAGGCCTAGGGACTGAAGGTATAAAGTAGCTTAGCCTCTTAGCAAAGTTCCTGAGTTGTAGTCAAGATGCCAACTTGCACAGTTGGAAGGATTTCCCTATTCCAGTGAAATTGCAGGTTTACTCCCTTTATGTCAGATTCTGCTATAAGTACTGAAGATAGAAAAACAAAACAAAACAAAATGCCCTCAACGTACTTACATTCTGTTGGAATGGGATAAGTAGAGATACAGTGTATAAGGAGATAAATAGAAGATCTGGGTTCAAATTCTGGATCCCACAGTCACTCAATATGTGACCATGAGTGCAAGTCCTCAATTGTTCTAAAACACAGCTACCTCACTTGTAAAATGGAACTAATAATTACATTGCTTAATCCACAGGTCCTTATCATATGGTGGTCACCTTATAAACTCCAGAGCATTGTATATCAAAATCAGTTATATAATTTTGAATTACCATATGAGTTGGTTATCATGTGTTTGAATTATAGAGCAATATAATTGCTTAGTGATAAATTAGGAATTTATGGTAATTTTACTCACTGGTATCTCTGTCAGCTAATTTGTATCCCAAAGAAAGATCTCTTTCATCCCTCTTCCCTGTCACTACCACCATCATCATCATCTCCATCACCAAAACTAACACCATTACCTTCATCCCCACCATCACCATCACCAATATTATTATACTTATCACTACCATCACCATCATCAACACGTCATCATTTTTGTGATTATCTTTCTAACCATACTCATTGTGGTTACCACTATCACTACCATATTCTTGCTTCTTTCCATTCTCATCCTGCTGACATTCTCCTTATTATCTTCACTATCATTAGTGCATTGACCTTGGTCATTCCTCTGGATGCCATAACTAAGGGGCTGTCCCATATCCATATATGATCCCATAACCATGATCTCAGTCATGGTTGCCATTTTTATCACTCTACTCTTGGTGACATTTTCACTATAACTACTGCCAATGTTGTCTGTGATCTGTCACTGTCACAAAGCGTTATAGGATTACCACAGTTTTTATCCTTAGCACTTTTTTAGAATTATTTTTGTTACAGTCATCACCACCACAGTTCCTATCTTCACTATCTTCACATCTTCAGGAGGTGACTTTTAGGAGTACCCTCTATGATGGGTACAATGCATTGAAAACTTGTCAGATTTTGACCTTGTCTTCTGGGAGACTTTCATAATGCAGAGAATAAAATCATACACTGCAAGCATAATCTTCTAGATTATCTACATGTGGATTGTCTCCTACTTTTCAAATACTTATGTTGACAGAGTAGCCTAATCTAATATAATCTGAAGGATTCTAGCAAAATCCCTTTTGACTGTGGTATCTGAAGTTCCATGGAAGGAAACCAACTCCTTCAGTTATAGATAGATTTCTCTCCAGGTATTCTCTCCCGGTCAATCAACAAACATTTATTAAGCATGAATATATGGCTCCTCAGATAAGCCATGGTTAGTCATTAAAAACTTAAGAGGATTAGTTTATTGGAGTGATGGGACTAATCTAACTGAGAGCAAAGGGCTCACATGACAGAAAAGATTTTTGGATGGGGAAGGAATGGAAAAAGTCTTGGTATAAATGGGTGTCCTGCCTGTATGTGCCAAAATGTTTGTGGTGGCCCTTTTTGTAGTGGCTAGAAACTGAAAAATGAATCAATGCCCATCAATTGGAGAACAGTTGGGTAAATTATGGTATATGAATGTTATGGAATATTATTGTTCTGTAAGAAATGACCAGCAGGATGAATACAGAGAGGCTTGGAGAGACTTACATCAACTGATGCTGAGTGAAATGAGTAGAACCAGGAGATCATTCTATACTTCAACAACAATACTGTATGAGGATGTATTCTGATGGAAGTGGAAATCTTGGACAAAGAGAAGCTCTAATTCAGTTCTAATTGATCAGTGATGGACAGAATCAGCTATACCCAGAGAAGGAACACTGGGAAATGAGTGTAAACTGTTTGCATTTTTGTTTTTCTTCCCAGGTTATTTTTACCTTCTGAATCTAATTCTCCCTGTGCAACAAGAGAACTGTTCAGTTCTGCACACATATATTGTATCTAGGAAATACTATAACATATTTAACATGTATAAAAAAAAATAAACGGGTGTCCTGGGAAATCACAAAGGATTTGAGTGATCAGCCTACTGGTATCAGAGTAGGTGGGGGATGTCAGATGGGAGGAAGCAGAAAAACAAATGCTATTCATATCCTCATCTTGTTAGGAACTGACCAGGTAGCCCTTTCCATTTTCATCATGGTCCTCTCAGAAAATGAAGGACAAAGAGAAACAACAATGACAATTATGAATCTGGATAACAGAAATTATTTTAATTTTGTCTTGAGGCATTCTGAAAGGGAAAGGGTAAGTCTGTATTATAAGAAGCAAACTCAACATTTTCTATTTGTTCCTTCAATAGCCTAGATCAGTGGTCCTCAAACTTTTAAAATATGGGGCCAGTTCACTGTCCCTCAGACTGTGGGAGGGCCGGACTATAGTAAAAACAAAAGCTCACACTCTGTCTCCGCCCCTCAGCCCATTTGCCATAACCCCGGTGGGCCCCGTAAACATCCTCAGTGGGGCCACATATGGCCTGCAGGCCGTAGTTTGAGAACCTCTGAAGATTATCAAGATATTATTATAATAGTAATAGAGCATCAGAGAATATTAATATTAATAGAAAGGCAACATAGTTCCTAATAAGCAAGAGGCAGGAACGTGTGGCTGCTATGTAGATGTCACAATAGATAACAATAGAATCTCAAATCCAATCCTTATCCATAGTGAAAGAATGATGAACTCTGAAGTGAATGAGATGAGGTGAGATCTTTCAAGACAGTTGTGAAAATCGAGTAAGGCTTCATCTACTTCAGAGTTTGAGAAGGCCTGAAGGACTTTGATCATTGATTCAAGGGCATAATTGAGTCCCTTTCCTGCTCTCCTCCCATGACACAATTTCCTCCCTATTTCAGTCAAATATGGGCAACTATGTACTTATTAATCAAGTTCAATTTCGTGGGTAAATCTCGAGTTTAGAATGTAAGACTCTCAGTCAATGAGGATGAGGGTCAGTGGTGGAAGGGGATGTTTTGCGTTGGGGATTAAAGGTGCTGTCCTGCCCATAGGAGGCGCTTCCTCTCTTCCATTGTCTGCTCGAAGAGTGGGACGCCTTTCTCTCGAGAATGTACAATAACTTTGCTTTACTCTAGAGATCTCTCCAGCTTTTTTATTAAATGGTGACCCCTCACCGTTTCCATACCACACAGAAGGAATTTCAGAGGCCAAATGTTAATAATCCTTAATATTTGTGGAGCAAATATTATCTAAATTGAGCTTCAAGCTACTCCAGTAGGTTGATAAAAGAAGAGAGATTATTGGCTGATTTTACTATGAGGAAAATGAAACTCAGATAGTTGGTATCTTGATTAAAATCACACAGGAGCAATATTGGGGCAAAAATCCCAGGTCTTCTGACAGCCAAGTTCATCTACATCACAATGAATCATGACTTCTCAGAATAAGGGGAAGATAAGAGGCCATATAATTCAACCTACAATTGAAGTTTTTAATATTCTGGTTAAACTGATGTGTTTCTGAAGATCTCCAGGAATGGGCCATCTACTTCCTTCCCATTTCTTCAATTTCTTTCCAAGAAAGCTGCCTGAGAAAGGCTGGGATCTTTTGCCATCCCCTTTGTTTTTTTCATAAAAGCATCTGTGGTAGTGAACAAAGACCAATGAATTTGAAATAAGAGAACTTGGGTGTGAATTTTAACTCTGCTCCTGATTAGTTGAATGACTGAGTAAATCATTTTTGCTCTCTGGTTTTCTCATCTGTAAAATGAGGGAGTTGGACTTGGATGATGTATAAAATTTCTTTCAAGCTCTAAATGTATGCCATTACAGTGGCCGGTGGTGTTATCACTGTGCATAGAGCTCTGGGTCTGGAATCAGGAAGACTCAATGTCATGAGTTAAAATCTGGTCTCAGACATTTTAGTAGACATGTAACCCTGGACAAGTCATTTAATCCTGTTTGCTTCAGTTTCTTCCTCTGTAAAATGAGTTGGAGAAGAAAATGGCAAACCGCTCCAGTATTTTTGCCAAGAAAACCTCAAATAGGGTCATGGAGAGTTGGACATAACTTAAATGACTCAACAGTAGCAACAACAAACCTACTCACAGGGATTAGTGTGGGGAAAACAAACCTAAAAGGACTTTATAAAGTGAGAATTATTCCTGGTGATTCATTTGAGTTGCTCTCTTCTCCCATTTTTTTTTTTTTTTTTACTGTAGTAACAGAACCTGGATTTAAACCACTCTGCCTTCCAGATAACATCAACAACAACAATAATATATACAATAGCTATTATTTATAAAACTCTATGATTTGCAAGTAACTTTGTTCATAGGGGCAGTTAGATTGCACAGTGGATAGAGCTCTAGTCCTGAAGTCAGGAGGACCCGAATTCTAGTTTGACCTCAAACACTTAACACTCCCTAACTTAGCCCCAATTGCCTTGCAAGAAACAAAACCAAAAATTGCCTCACCAACAATAAATAAATAGATAGATAAATAGATAAATAAAAACCAACCAACTAACCAAACAAAATCAAATATAATCTCATGTTATCATCACAATTCTTTCAAGTAGGGAGGAAACTAAAGTGACTTGTCCAGGGTCCCACCCATTAAGCATCTGAGGCAGGATTGGACCCAGGGCCAGCATTCTACCCATTGTATGACCTTGATACTTGCTTTTGCCACTTTTCGTCCAAATCTGTGACTTCATCCATTTGAGATAATTCCATTATAAAAAGTCCTTCCATTCATGCAGGTCAGAAAACATCTGTAGCTCACTTTTTGAATTATCTGGAACAAATGAAAGTCTGAGATACTTGCCTCAAACAAGACATATATCCAAGGCTGGTCTTCCTGACTCCATTATCAGTCCCAAAGCCATTCTAGTAAGACATCCCATTCTACTAATAAACACCTAAGTGTAAGTGAATTTTCTTCCACCAATGGGAGGAAAAGGAGCAATGTCAAGTTCCTCTTTGAATATGGGTCACTATTGAATATGGGGCAGCCCTTGGCTTAGGAGTACTTAGTGAAAACCTGCCTGTCTTTTTAAACACCTGCATTTTTTCATCCCTGCTGTTCTGTTTGTTGTTATTGGGAAGGGGCTACTGAGAGGCAATTAAATTAGAAAAAAACAATTGAATGTGGAGTCAGATGCCCTGGTTTGGAATATTGACCCTGCTGCTTGCTGGTTATATGACACTCATAGACAGTCCTTTTCTGTGTTTGGACAAGTTTCTTACTTGTAAAATGAGGGGAATGGGCCAGATGACATCCCAGTTCCCTCCTATCTTCAAATCTGTAACACTAAAACTCCATTTTTCTTTTCTCTTACATTCTCCTAAGAATTCTCAGAAACTCTCCCTACCCCAGATAAAGTGGTGATAGTAGGAGTGTGATGACTCAGTCATGGAAAAGTGCATGCTCCCATAGGTTCCTCCTTTCATCAATCAGTCAGTAAACATTTATAAAGTGCTTACTATGTGCCAAGCACTGCACTAAGGATTGGGGATTGAATTGAGTTGTCATTTCATCTGTATCTAACTCTCTGTACCCCATTTGGGTTCTCATAGTAAAGACAGGGATTTGCTTTTTCCTTCTCCAGCTCATTTTAACAAATAAGACAAACAGGATCACACAACTAAAAAGTGTCTGAAACTGGATTTGAACTCAGGAAGAAGAGTCTTCCTGGTTCTTGGTCCCCATCCCCTCCCTCTTGAGCCAAAACAGAATAGAATCCTTCCTTCATTCATATGACAATTCTTCAGATACCTGAAAAGAAAAAGCATGCTAGGCATGGCAGCACATGCTTGTGGTCCCTGATGGTGGGGATGTAGAGACTGGCAGATTACTTGCCTTTGGGAATTCTGAGCTGCAGTCAGTTAAGCAAATCACATATCCACACTAAATAAAAAAGAAAAAGAAAAGAATTAAGAAAACAAAAAGAAAAGTTTGTAGTATTTTAGGTACTTGAAGACAATTACTCTACTGCCCTGATTTTTCTCTTCTTCAGATCAAATATATCCATTTTTTCTTTTTTCTTTTTCTTTATTTTTTTATAAAGCTTTTTATTTTCAAAACATATGCACAGATAATTTGACAACATTGATCCTTGCATAACCTTGTGTTTCAGATTTTCTCCTCCTTTCCCCCCTACCCCTAAATGGCAAGCAATTCAATATATGTTAAACATGTTAAAATATATGTTAAATCCAATATGTATAAACATTTATACAATTTTCTTGCTGCACAAGAGAAATTAGATAAAAAAGAAAGTAAATGAATAAGAAAAAAATGCAAGTGAACAACAAAAAGAGAATGCTATGTTGTGTTCCATACTCAGTTTCCTATAATCCTCTCTCTGGGAGTAGATGGCTCTCTTCATCACAAGATTATTGGAACTGGCATCAATCATTTCATTGTTGGAAAGAGTCACATTCATCAGAATTGATCATTGTATAATCTTGCTGTTGCCATGTACAATGATCTCCTGATTCTGTTCATTTCACTTAGCATCAGTTCATGTACGTCTCTCCAGGCCTCTCTGAAATCATCCTGTTGATCATTTCTTACAGAACAATAATATTCCATAACATTCACATACCATAACTTATTCAGCTATTCTCCAGCTGATGGGCTTCCACTCAGTTTCCAGTTTCTTGCCATTACAAAGAGGGCTGCCACAAACATTTTTGCACATGTGGGTCCCTTTCCTTCCTTTAAGATCTCTTTGGGATATAAGCCTATTAGTAGCACTTCTAGGTCAAAGGGCATGCACAATTTGATAACTTTTTGAACATAGTTCCAAATTGCTCTCCAGAATGGTTAGATCCGTGCGCAACTCCATCAACAATGTATTATCAGTCTCCCAGTTTTCTCACATCCCCTCCAACATTCATCCTTGTCTTTTCCTGTCATCTTAGCCAATCTGAAAGGTGTGTAGTGGTATCTTAGAGTTGTCTTAATTTGCATTTCTCTGATCAACAGAGTACATCCATTTTTTTCAACTAATTCTCAAATACCATGGGCCCAAAGCTCTTTACTATCCTGGCTATTCTCACCTAGACACTCTCCAACTAATCAATGTCCTGCTTAACCTTGGAACCAAAAATTAACATAATGCTCCACAAATGATATTAGTATAGAGAACAATGGGATTCCTCATTTCTTCATTCCTTGAAGATAAATTTCTCTTAATTTTGCTAAAGATCAAGTTAATTTCTTTAATCGTCACATCACTGTTGACTCATATTGAGTTTGTAAAACACTAAAATCTCTAGATTAAAAAAACTGGTCTTTGTTATCTTATATTGTGATACAGGTTTTTTATTCAAAAGCAAGACTTATTTACAGATATCCATCTTAGATTTATCCTAAATGCTCTGGTCTGCCAAAATCTTGGATTCTTGGTCTATCATCTACTTTGTTTGCTATTTCTCCCAGTTTTGTACCATCAGCAAATTTGATGAGAAAGTCATCCATGCCCTTATGCAAGCCAGTGATGAAAATGTGATGTCCAGGGCCAAGCACAGATCCTGGGGAAACTGCTGGAGAGACTCCTGCCATGTTGATATTGAATCATTAGCAACTACTCATTAGCTTTAACTTGAAAATACTTCTGAATCCAATTTATTTTATTGTAACCTAATCTACATATCTCAGTGGCAGCCTGTTTACTACTCTCTTCCTCATCAAACTTCAATCCTTTAAATAATTTCCCTTGAAAATTTCCTTAACCTCTCATTCACTGTTAGTCTTCTTCAATGTATGATTTACACCCCAAGCATGTCAGTCTGTGACTTTGATTAACCAATCACATGTTGGATAAAAGGAATGCATAGAAAATGATCCTCAAAGTCATATTCTGAATGAACTAATCAGTATTGTTATCAATCCCCAGAACATTATTGAGTCTCTAAATCAGATTAATAATCACTCCGAAGAGTTTGGTCTAACCATCCACACAAGAAAAAAACAAGTAGATGAAGAACAAACATTGTATGTGGATATTGAACTGGGCCTGGGCCTCAAATACATAGATTGTAGGCAAGCTGGATTGCTTCCAGGAAATTATTAAAATGCTTTTAATGATCTCAAGCTTCTGCTTGAAACACAATTTTTCCAGTGATATTATGTGTATAATGTGTGAAACATTATAGCCTACAAAGAATTTTAAGATTCCTGTCATTTTATGAACAGTGGAGAAGCATAAGCTGAGCATGAATAAATGACAACTTGTTACCCATGAAGAATAGCTCAGGAGAACTAATAATATCATTTAAAAATAACCATTTTATTTGATTTCATATTAAATAATTAAAAATTCCATATGAAATTATCTCTAGTTTTACAGAACAAGTCAAGATAGCGTAATGGACAGAAGGTTGACTTTGATGTCAAGGAGATGAGTTGAAATCATGTAGTGACATATAATAGCCATCTGACTATGGGAAAGTCATTTAATCTCTTATTACCTCAGACAACTTCTAATATAACAAATGAGTTGCCAGTCCTCTCTGGGAGAGGGAGTTTCAGTACCAAGAACTGTTTCCACTAATAAAATCACAAATATGTCTCTCTCCCTTTTCAAAATAGAACAAAACACTAAGTTTCAAAAATCAAGTAATTTCACTTTGTTAACAAGTAGAATTTCTATTTTTGATCATTTCTGGGAGTTTTTAAAGCATCAATTAAAGTTTCCTTCTATAGTCTTCCATTTCTTCCCTTCCTAAAAAAATTTTTTTTTTGTTTCTGGAAATTGTACTCTTCTCTGTATCACCTGGATAATTCTATGCTCTCTGATGGAGAGGCAAATTCAAGAATTCAGAATAATTCAGAATCTTTTCTCCAAATATATAGCTTTCAGTTCACCTAGACTGATATTTACCCAGATAACCTCTATTTCATTCTACCTCCAGGATTTTGTTCATATTGTTCTCCCAGAATATATTCCTCCATTCTCTCTGTTGTTCTAATTCCTATCCAAACTTTAGAATGGGGTAGGAAACCTTTTTTATGTCAAGAACCATATTGGATATAGGCCATAAAAAATTCTCAACTTACAGGACTCAAGTAGTAGGAGGTTGTTGCAACTAGATTTCAGCTTATCAGTGTCTGCGAATTAGCAGACAAATGATTTTGCAGTCCCTGTATGGTTTGCAGGCTGGATATTTCCCATCCTTGCTTTAGAACCTAGTCCACTCCAGACCCCCCCCCCAACCCTCCTTATGAAATTCTTCCTGGGCCTCTGGCCACACAATAAACAATCCCTCCCGTCTTATGTTTCATTCAGTTTAATTACACAATCTTGTATTTTGTACCTTCATTGAAAAGCAGCATCCTATTTCAGAAAGGCCTGGAGAGCCTTACATGAACTGCTACTGAGTGAAATGAGCAGGAGCAGAAGTTCATTATATACTTCAACAACAATACTATACGATGATCTATTCTGATGGACGTGGCCCTCTCCAACAATGAGATGAACCAAATCAGTTCCAATAGAGCAGTAATGAACTGAACCAGCTACACCCAGCGAAAGAACTCTGGGAGATGACTATGAGCCACTACATAGAATTCCCAATCTCTCTATTTTGTCTGCTTGCATTTTTTATTTCCTTCACAGGCTAATTGTACACTATTTCAAAGTCTGATTCTTTTTGTACAGCAAAATAACTGTTTGGACATGTATACATATATTGTATTTAACTTATACTTTCATATATTTAACATGTATTGGTTAACCTGCCATCTGGGGGAAGGAATGGGGGAAGGAGGAGAAAAGTTGAAACAAAAGGTTTTGCAATTGTCAATGCTGGAAAATCACCTATGTGTAAAATTTTTGTAAAAATAAAAAATTTTTAAAAATTAAAAATCAATTTAAAAAAGCAGCATTCTGTGTTTGACAATAGAAAATATATAGACAATATTCCTATCCTCATGTGGTTTATAATTTAGTAGAAGAGACAAGAGACCACACATACAACCAATCCACCAACATTATTAAAAGCCTATGTGTCAAGCACTGGGCTGATCACTCTGGTGATCCAAAGGGGGGAAAAAAACTGAACAAAGCCTGATTTAAAGGAGCTTCTATAAAGGGGAAGACAAGTGTGTATGTATGTGTGTGTCTGTGTTGATAGGGGTCTGCTGACGTCGTTGTAGGTCACCCATAACTTGCTACTTTATTCTATCAATTTATTCTCATAATTGCAAGATAATAAAAATGATTTTTAGATATTTTCTTATTAATCAACAACATTCCCCACCATGGTTATTAAATATTGTTTATTTGGGGCAGCTAGGTGGCGCAGTGGATAGAGCACTAGCCCTGAATTCAGGAGGACCTGAATTCAAATCTGGTCTCAGACACTTAACACTTCCTAGTTGTGTGACCCTGGGCAAGTCACTTAACTCCAGCCTCAAAATAAATAAAATAAAATAAATATTCTTTATTTGATAAGCGAGAGAAATTTATTTCCCCATAAGCAGTTCCTTATATCTTTGTATCAATATCCCTAACCTTTTAGAATTAAATAATATTAAAATTGATGGCATATAATTTATTAATAATGTAATCAATAATAGCGTAAAGGCAAATAATTCTCCACAGCACTTTATCTGTGAGAAATATCATAATGAGATTAATAACTGTAATTGCAGATAACTTATCTTTGGAAAACACGATAACACTGTTTAGTTCATTCATGATATACACTTTTTTCTCAATAATTCTCTTTAATTTCCTTGCACGACAACAGTTCAATCAAGAAAAGCTTCTTCATCTCTTTTCTCTCTGTCTTTCCCACCTTCTCTCCAGTCATGTCAGAGCAGTTTCTCTCCAGATTTATCCCTCATGAAATTTTCTTATGAATTTTTCTTCATTAAAATAATAGTGAAGATAGCTCTTTTAAGAGAATCTTTCTCATCCTTTTTCATTCTTTCACATATTTCTATCAAACCATCTCCATTAACTCTTTTTTTTTTTGTTTGTTTCTCAAAAACTGCCAGTCTCAACTGCCAATTTCTAAACATTCTAATTGGTTCTTAAAGCTACTGTAACAATAACTTTAGCTTCTATAAGAGAGGCTTTTGAACTAGGGATACAAGTATGAATATATACATGATAACAAAAATAAATACAAAGTAGGTTAGCAGAGAACTACAATTGGGAATATCAGGAAAGGCATTTTTGATGGAAGTGAAGGATTATTTGAATGAGAAGTGAAGAAGAAAGGAGTGAAGGTAGCTTGAGAAAATGGCTGTGGAACTCTGGCCAGGAGATGGTGCTACTGCATAAAAAACAGGTGTCTCCTGCGTGTAGCTCTTCCAAAGTCACCTCTGCAAAGTATCCTACATACTGGGAAGGTTCTAAAGAGGGCTTCTGGGATCCAGCCCTTCTGCACCAAAATAAGATGGACCTCTTTTCTGTCTGCTTCTCAGGTAGGTTTTCTTTCTGGGATTTTTAAACCTGAATCTTTATTACCATAGTTTGAAACGACAATTTACTTCATCCTTGCTGATAATCTTATGGATTAAAGTTGAGCCAGATATAAGCATCTTTTATGCGTATTAATTTGTAAAGTACTTTTGCATATATTTTTAAATTTTAGTTTTAAAGTAATTTGGTGAGGGCACAGAACAACTATTAACTCAAATTTACAGATTATTAAATTGAGTCTCAGAGAGGTTCAGTGACTTGATAATAGTGTGTATGTGTATGTGTGGATGTACATATGTGCTTTAGAATATATTATCTATCTCATCAATAAACATTTGTTAAATACCTACTGGTGCTAGGAAGTGTACTAGATGCTAACGAAATCAAACAAAAAAAAAAGATAAAAACAACAGTCTCTGCCTTCAGTGATATAAGTTGAATATATTAAATGACTATAGAATATATTTTGCATGTACATTTTATGGGCTATATTTTACATATGAAATTTACATTTCTTGTCTCATTAATTGCATATTATATAATGTGTATAATATATTTGCTTTCAATCAAACTTTTAATGGCACAAAATTAAATTGTTTTCCAATCATTGAAGGATAACAAGCAGCCAAAGCTTCAACAAATACAAATGTAGAAAAGTTTGTAAGTTTAACAAATATATATGAAAACTTTAATAGTATAGTAAGTTTACTAAATATATATGAATTTTAATAGTATATTTATTATATATTTAATAGTATTTTATAATATATTAATTATCTAATATATGATTTATGTGATTCTATTCTTAACATGTTAATTATCATTGTATTATATACATGATATATTAAACACGATATAAAATTGAATATTATATTAATTATAATTAAATGAATATAAATCGTTATAATTATTTTTCATTTTAATGTAATATATGTTTATGTTATATATAAAAATACACATTTATGTATAGAATATATAATTCTATTAGCCTAGGTTCAAGTCCTACTTTATATATATATATATATATATATATATATATATATATATATATATATATATATATATGTAAAGCTACTCTGGACAACTCATTTCCACTTTTCAGAATTCTAGACATTAAAGTACTAAATTGATAGGAGTTTCCCCATCTAGTAGTTCCCTATGCTACATCTATATACATATACATGGCATGGGAGGTGAAATCCTGCTATGGAAGAATATTCAAAGTTATAGGGACAATGCACAACACTATAGGAAAAAGTAAAAAAAAATGACAGCCAAAATGAGATGACATTTACTATGCTACCATGAGTGCTTTAAATTTAAGGGATCTAAGGGATGGTCACAACATTGAGTTGAATTTTAGTCATAGAACCCTTCTTGAAGGATGTGAATTTTGAATTGAAGTTTGAAGATAAGCCTTTGGAATGGCACAGAATGACCTTAAGGGGATGATACAGGAAAAATCATAGGAGCCTGCATCTATAGAAGTGATCTCAGACACTGTGTAGTCCAACTGTCTCATTTTACAGATAAGGAAACTGAAGCTAGGGCAGTTAAGTGACTTGTCCAAAATCACATAAGTAGTAATCATCAGAGGCAAGATTTGAAGCCCAGTTGTCTGGTTGCAGAACAAATTTTCTCCTCTGTACCAGAAAGAGTGCAGGAAACCTGACTAAGTTGTTATATACCTCACGGGCCATAGAGAGATAGCAGAAAGCAGCAGAGCTTGGCAGAAGTGGAGGAATATTCAGGTAATAAAGAAATTAAGTTGGTTGATGATATAGTGAAGGTAGGTAAGGTTTGAAAGTTCAGGCAGAGAGATCTGAATTGGATGGGACAGTTGATAGGAAAGTATTGTAAAATCATGATGAAGTCCAAGAGCCTTTGAAAATGTCTTATATTGAACATTATATTTATGCTTCAGGTGATGGGAATGGTGGGTCCTAGCTGGGCATTTGGTCCTTACTCCTTTCTTTTTTCTGCAATCTACAGACTATCATAAAAATTAATTAACTAATTAACCAGCTAGAGGGTGCTTATGTAATTTGACCACCAGGTAGTCTTGCCCTTGGGCCACTGAACCAGGGTTTCATCACAAGGTAGTCATTGCAGGTTGGAGTTATTTCCCAACAACTGTAATCTCTCTTGATACTCACCAGATGGCACTCTAACCACAGAAAAATAACCTACTCTCCTACTAGCCAGCTGCCCAACAGTGGCTGAAACTAGTCCAAGGTTCCACATAGATCTAGGTGAATGACCTGAAATATCCTTGAAATTATTAAAACAGATATTCTTGTTACCTTTTCTTTTATCCTTCCATATTTCCAATCTTTGCTTCTTGTTGACATCTCCTTATTTATAGAATTCAACAGTCTCCCCCCTGCCTCCAAAACGCATGATTTATTGGAACAGTACAGTAACTTAAGTATTGGAAATAAAAAAATTCTATAATAGTAATCTCTGATACTTACCATCTCTTTTCCTAGATGGTGGAAGAGAAATTTAAAAAATACTGGGAAGATAATAATACCTAATATTGATATAGCATTTGCTATAAGCTTGGCACTCTATTAAGTGCTTTACAATTATCTCCTTTTACCTTCATATTAATCCTGGGAAGTAGGTACTATTATAATTCACATTTTACATATGAGGAAACTGAGGCAAACAAGGGTTAAGTGATTTGGTTAGGACCACACAGCTAGCAAGTATATGAGGCTGGATTTGAACTCGGGTCCTGATTTCAAAGTTGGGGCTCTACACCTACTGTGTCACCTAGTTATCTCTAGCACCCATTGATATTTCCTTGGCAAAAATGTTGACAGGAAGGTCTTTACAGGCTTTTGGAACGAAGCACATTAAGGTATTGGAGACTTTCAAGAGTATATCCAGATGCATACCTCCCATTAGTCTCACCACTGCTAGAGTTCTTAACATATTCATCTTTTAGTCTTGGGTTTACTCTTGTCTATTCTGCCTCCATTCTGCCTGTTCTTATCTCCTCTAGTCTATATAAGCTCTCCAGGTTTCTAAGAAAAATTCCCTAGATGTATTCCTAGTTTTCTCTTTGTTCTACTCTCCTTGATTATGGGGACAGAGCAAGCAGCGTTATCTATCCATGCTTCTCCCTGGTTCCCTGCCTCCCCAGAACCATCTATTTTGGAAGAGACTCTCTCTATTCCATCTACTTTATTCTAAAATAGAGTTGAGAGTTGTTTCACTTTTCTTATCTGTTATGGACCAGAACTCTGAATTTGAAACAAAGGATTCTTACAAGGTACTAAGTCAGTGGAATTGATAGAAACAATTATCTAATGTAGCATGGTTAAATATGATTGATTTAATCCTACAATGAGATGTTATGGGCCAGAATTTGAAACAAGGTACTAAGTGGAATTTAGGAGACAATGGTTAAATCTAGTTTAGCATTGATTTAACCCTACAACAAATAATGGTTTCCTATTGATATAATGATTGGTGTATACTCAGTGTGGAACACATAAGCTAGAAGCTCTTGGGGCCAGAAGGACAAATGCACTAGAAGCTCTCAGAGGCTGAGACAGATTCATTCCATCATCCACCTTTGTGGTGGCTGGAAGCTGAAGCACAAACCTTTGCAGAGTCGGGGAGATTCAGAAGCCAGAGAAGGCAAGCAGGAACTCAAGTTCTCAGAACCATGGAGAGAGATAGGCCTCCAGAAAAACTAACTGAGCCCCAAGTGAAGGAAACAAGACTTTGAAGGAGACAATAAAGGATTTGGACTTTAATCCCTGGCTGCTTGTGTGGTGATTATTGAACTGAAATGAAGGCTGCTCCCAGAGACCCCAAGAAAACCTCAACAGAGAACATTACATTTTAAAGAGAATATTGCATTTATCCAAGTCCAAAAAAATCTCAGAAAAAAGTATATTCTAGGATAAAGGAAACAAAAACCTCATGACACTAGGAAATGGCTAAGGTGTTGTTCACACCATGCCCACCATGGGTTTCCTATTGGGTGGAAAATATTTCTGCCATATGGAATGAGAATCCAATGGAGTTCCCATTGGTCTATGGTATTTCTTAATCCTATACTCAACTTATGCCTCTAAAAAGAGATGGACTAATCTTCATAATCTTTCACAAATGTCAATCTCCTGCCTTCTCATCTTAATCTTCATAAAGATGAGAAGGCAGGAGATTGACATTTGTGAAATCAGTTATGGTTGACTCTACTCTGGGTAAGGATTCTGAATCTTAGGATTCCCACTCCACCCTGGTAAAAATGAGAGAAACACTCCTTTACTAATTTGTAACTTCATGCTTTCAGCAGCTGTTAAGATCTGCTTAGATCCCCTTTTGCCTCTCTCTGACGTAGCTGGGTCCTCCCTGCTTATTATCTTTATTCTTGGGCTTCAGTCCAAGATAGCTGCATCTCTGCCAGATGTAATGGGAATCTCTGTGAGCCTCACCTTCAAAGGGAGGAGAAGAATGCCAGTGGAGCCAGTTGTAGCTGCCTGAGGCTCAGTGCTCACAAGGGAGTGGTCATCTGGACTCTTTCTACACTATTTGAGCCACTGTAATAGGAGAAGCCAGTTGTGGCTATTCTCTGTTGGGTAGTTAGTTGAAGGAGAATGGGAAGAGTCACTTTAGCTTGGTGGGATATGAGCTAAGAAAGCACGTGTCTCTGTAGCTACATCCCCTTTCCCTTTTATGACTTCTTTAAAAAAAAACAGCTACTCCAGAGTTTATGAAGGTAGATGGTACCTGGGTAAAAGGTAATATTTTATAATGGCATAATAAGAGCATGAAAAAGCTGATTTTAGTTGTACTCTTCTAGTTAGGTGACTGAGCAAGTAATTTTACATGGCTCTTAGCCTTAGTTTTTTGTTTTTGTCTTTTTTTTTTTTTTTAAATCTATACTGTGAAATAATTAGATTGAAAGCTCTAAGGAAAGATTCCTTTAGCTCTAGGTTTCTAAGATCACACGATTTTCTCAGAAAAGAAGAGGAGACAGTTCTTGGGCCTCTCTTCTTGTTTGATTCATTTGTTCTTCCCTTTCCTGGTGTGGACAAAAGCTACACCTTATATTGTCAATCCATTTGATGTGTATCTGAAGTAATGCTTCAGATCAGTCCAGAAAAGATTTAGAAGAAATGATAGGGAATGAAGTTACTAAGTTGAATCCAGAAAACAACATATATAACCATATCAATGTAAATGGAAGGCTACCCCCCAAAAAAAACCCGAAACCTTCAATTAAACACCAAGTAATTATGATAATCAAGAATTTTGGTCCTAGAAATCAGTGGTAAAAATATGCAATATACTTCCCTTCCTTCTTTTCGGGGGTGATGATGATGAGTGTCAAATATTGGCAGTTCACAAGATCACAAATCTGGAGATTAGAAGGAACTTCACAACTGATGTGATTCCTCATTTATACAAATGAGGAAACTAAGCTACATAAAGTAGCAAACATAAAGGAAGGATATGAATTTACATCCTCTAACTCTAGGGTCAATGATCCTTCCTCTACAACTCTGTCCAACATTGTTAACTAATTTTTTTTTAATCTTCTTTCTTTTTAATTCTTTGTAACAATGGATGGCTTAATGAGTAAGAGAAGGAATACAGTTGCAAATGAAAGTGACATAAAAAGCAAAACATATCAATAGAAATACAATTAAAAATTTTTTTCCATAGTATTTTTCCAAATACATGTGAAAATAGTTTTCAACATTCATTTTTGTAAGTGTTGGTATTCTAATTTTTTCCCTTCCTCCTGTACCTACCTTCTTCTCAAGATAGTAAGAATCTGATATAGGTTAAATATGTGCAATTCTTTTAAATATATTAAAAATGCAGTTGTTTTTTTGCTGAGACAATTCGGGTTAAGTGACTTGCCCGCATAGCTAGGCAGTGTTAAGTGTCTGAGATCGGATTTGAACTCAGGTCCTCCTGACTTCAGGCCTGCTGCTCTAAAAAATGCAATTAAAAAAAAAAAAGGAAAAAAGTCTGTTTTTATCTTCAGATGGGTTCATTGTCTAAATAGGTACAATGGGTCAATGGTTGTATTAGAAGAAAACCTGAGACTTGTCAGGACTACACAAAGTCATTGAATCATGGATTTTTACAAGAAATCTAGGCCAACATTCTTTATTTTATAGATAAAGAGACTGAAGTCCACAGAGGTTAATTGACCAAATTTATATAAATAGCAGGTAGTAGAACTGGAATTTGAACTAGTTTGCTTTATCTGCCAAATGAGTGTTATCTTAGATGGCCTTGAGATGTCTTCCAGAGGATATCATACTCTCTTGGTGGAGGGTTGGGAGAAGTGGGGACTTTAGCTTTTGAGGGACTACTTGGGTAGGATGAACAGCTAAACTTTTGTGTGGAAGACTTTCTATAGGGGAGGTATTGGGAGATGCTCTGTCTTACTCAGTAGTTACAAAATAATTATGAAGCATCCTCTAGCTCCCTGCTTCCTAGTGCTCCCTGGGAATATCTTATGATTTCCTTTTTATGTTGTTCAGTTGGTTAGCTGTGTTCTATTCTTTGTGACCTCATTGACCAACTGTTGATGAGGTTTTCTTGGCAAAGGTATTGGAATGCTTTGCCATCTCCTTCTCCAGTGGATCCTTTGTCAGGCAATCAGAGATTAAATGGCTTGACCAGGGTCACCCAGCTAGGAACTGTCAGAGGCTAGATTTGAACTCAGGTCTCCTGATAGAAGGCCTATGCTCTATCCACTGAGCAATGAGCTTTGTGGCTTTTATAAAAGATCTAATACTCAGCTTAGAATTTGCTATTCTAAGTCAAGAGGAGGGAGAATCCTGGAAGTGTGTGAATATGGAGCCTACAGTATTTCATTGAGGTGGGGGGGAACCACAGAAAATGGTCTTCCATAGAAGTCATAAGTATCTGCCCTTGGTCATCTGAATACCCCCTTGTTCTAACTACAAGGCTCTCTGTCTTAATTCCTTGTCCTTGAGTGCATGGCTTATAGCAGGGGTTCTCAAACTATAGCCTGACGGCCAAATGCGGCCTGCTGAGGACGTTTATGTGGCCCGCCAGGTTATGACAAATGGGCTGAGGGGCGGAGACAGAGTGTGAGGTTTTGTTTTTACTATAGCCTGGCCCTCCAACAGTCTGAGGGACAGTGAACTAGCCCCCCCTGTTTAAAAAGTTTGAGGACCACTGGTTTATAGCTTCCTATCTGTGCAAGTTCTCTATTAGCCCCAGAGCTAGTAGGCTTAGATAGTCTCCTCAGAAGTGTGGAGTAAGCATGTGGCATAAGCATATAGAGTACATTTAGACACATTGTTCAAAGTTAGTCAAGTAGAAGAGCAGTTATATGGCTGACTCTCTGAGGCATGCAGATTTTCATCCAGCTCAGAGCTAACATCTGGAAAGAATTTCTGTTCATCCCCCCAGGTGTATTACTGAACTTCACCCCAAACCTAATTCTGCATATTTTCTTGGTTTTCTTTGGAGAATATAAACTTTCTGAGGACGGTGGATATTGTGTGTAGGATCTATTATGGTACCTTGCATTTAAAAATACTTATTGGATTGGAGTTGCTAGCCTTCCTCTCCCTTCTTTCTACTCTCTCCATTTCCCCTTTCCTTCCCAGGTTAGCCTACTCACAATCCCTGCCCTAGACAGTAAGAAATATGGGGTAAATTGATTGAACTTTGTATTCTTTCAAAAAGATAGACACCTACCTACCAGATAGAGGGCACAAAAGGATGTATTAAAGAATGGAAAAACACACAATGAGTTCAAGGACAAGGAGTCGAACACCAGCTGGAGTTGGAGGCTTTAATGTTTAACCTTCACAATTGGAAAAAAGGATAGAGAGCTGGGCAACTAAGTGGACCCAACACGGAATCACATAGAATACAAATCACATCTCTGAAGGGTTTAGAAATAGCTTACACAAGTGGCTCAGAGTGAGCTAACAACAAAAAAACAACAATAAACAGAAATTCAAAGGATCCCATCTCATTCTTCCATCTTTGTAACAATACATTTCATCATTATCATTTTCCTGTCTACCATAGTACCAAAGTGTTGATGTCCAAAGGTCTGGGGATAGTTTTAGAATATAGAACAGAGAACCTTCCACTTCTGAGGAGCTGTGGCACTTTGTCAGACTTCAGTGGATTTGGTGACATATCTTCTCCCCTCTGATAGAATATGGTTTTGAAGGAAGGAACTGTCTTTGTCTTTGTCTTTGTAATTATATAACCTAGCAGTGTCTGGCAATGTAGATATTTTCTAAATTCTCAAAATATTTAATTACACTTCCCTTCCCTTTAATACCGAGTGAGATGTTTCCAAATTAACATGTTTTTGAGAATCACTTGAGAATCCAATAATTAATTAAACATCCATCAGGACACTAATACATGTGAGACAATCTGCAAGATGCTAAGGATACCAAGACAAGACTGAAACAGTCCTTACCTTTAAAGAGTTTACATTTCTAAAATGGATCCAGTTCCATCATATCCCATTAAGTGGGTGATACCCTTTAGCAATCTGCAAACCCAGGATTGAGAAGGATGGTGTGGGAGAAAGAATGGTAGATTAGGAGTCAGGAGACTAGAGGTTCTTGTCCTAGATTTCTTATTGACTACCTTTCCTTTTATGTGATTCCGTTTTTTTCTCCATATAGTAAAAGGTTTGAAGTGAACTAAATGGTCTTTAAGGTCCCTTTAAGCTTTGACATCTATGGTTTTATAGAAGCACTCTATTTTCCACTGGTTGGGAGATACTGTGCTTATTTTATAGAGACTGTTGATATACAGTGAGAAATACCTTCCCAGAGAAAGTCCATGACCTGGATGAGGAAAAGAAACACTTGCTGAGGCAAAGACATGAGAAAAAAAATCAATGCAAACAGAATTATATACAGGAGAACTTCACCATAGTTTGGATTGTGACTTGGTTTTTTATCTGTGGGTCATTTCTTTTGCCTCCAGATGTTGCCACAGCTGTGGAATTTGAGGTTGATGACTATTTACTCAGGCTAGGGAGTTTCTCTTGGCATTTTTGAGGAATTGATTCTGTACACTTCATCTGAGATGGCTCCTGGCATGGGGGTTCCAGGACCTGGTCTTGACATGGTGGTGCACATGGGTCTTGGCACTGAACGACACTTGACTCTTGGCATTGCTGTGGACATGTTTCCTGGCATGGATCCTGGCTTTTAGGGAGGCACTGTTCCTGGGCTTGAACTGGACATTTTTCTTGGCATGGTGGTGGACATGGCTCCGGAACTTTCACGGGACACTTCTCCTGAGTTTTTTGTAGACAAGGAGGAGGAAGGCATGGCTGCTTACACTGCTGCTCATTAAAAGACATTTTGTCTGATGCTCAGAAACCTGAAATAAGAATTGGTATTGTTCATATTAAACCTCCTGCTTGTAGAATAGGAATGATACTGATAAGGAGAGAAGAGAGCAGAATTTTGATAGGTTTGGATTTTATAAAAGGAAGAGACCTTAGAGAATGGGAGGAAAACTGACTCTGGAATCAGTTAATCAGTAACCCAGTGCTTACCATGTTTCAATCACTGTATACAAGAAAGACAAAATCAGGATTGAAATCTTACTTATGATACTTACCAGCATAACCTTATGCAAGTTAATTAACTTCCTTTGGCCACAATTCTTTCATCTGTAAAATGAGGGACATGATGGTCCCTGAATCTTTTCCAGCTCCAGCTATTGTTCTCTCCCCCCCTCTCTCTTCCCCCAACTTAGTATTCAAAATATCTGAAGACCATTGTTTCTCTACCAGCTTTTATGTCCATTTTTTATGTATCCTTGACCTTCCCCTCTTCTATTTTTTTCCCTCATCTTAGATGGATTTCCTTATACCCCAGCTTCCCAGGTTCCCCCAAAATACTTTTCCCCTTTATTCTTGAAGTTTTCTTCATATTCTGGCACTATTTTTTCTTGGAAAAGTCAAGTGAGAGATATTCCATTGCTCAGAATTGACATTGACTTGTTAGGAAAGTCAAGGGGAGATTGCAAACATTTCAGGAATCATGAGAAAGCAGCAGAAGTAGCAAGGGATTGGGGTGAAGAAGAAAAGAAGTGATTCACCTTTGATCCTTGAGTTGTAGATTCCTAGATGGATTAAAAGAAAAACCAAGATATATATAGACAAAAGAGCACTGAGTGAGTTCATCAAGCTCAGTTAGGGTATTTGGACTTACCCAATTCTCCCACTAGTGAGACAGAGTGAGGTCTTCTGTTGAGTGGATTGAGAAGGCAGCGGAGGGAGGATTTTTATGCAGTCTTTGGCCTCCTGCCTGGCCATCAGAACACGTGGGCTGAACCCCTAATTGTAGAGGTACCACGAGGATCTCTCTTGATAACTGCCTAGGGGTTTGAATCATCGCTTGTGATGCTTGTTAGTCAGCCTCTTTTACCAGGTCCTTGGTGCACACCGGGACTTAGCAAGGAAGGGTTATTTCTGTATACCCCTCCTCCCCAATCATCACTTTGGAGGTGATGGGAGAAGAATGTCTATAAGATGTTATCTTGCCCTCTTCAAACCTCAGGGTCTCTGGGTGCCTATGAGTCTTCACAGAAGCTTGCACAACTCACTGGGGCCATAAGAAAGAGATAAGATCCATCTCCTTCATCTTGTATTATCAACATGAAGGGAGCCTCAATGGGCTTCTGAAGCCAAGGGTCTGTCTGGGAGATGGGCTGGGGGCCAAGAGATTGTGTGTCCTGTTTCAGAGCCTCCCACTCATGGAGGGACCCATTCATCTAACTGAACAAGCCCACCCCTGGGGCAAATCCAGTGGTTTCAAGAAAATGAAGTCAAAAATGTTCTTATAAAGAATAAATCGTTTCCCAAAAGGAAGCTTTGGAAAAGACTAGGGGAGACGTTAGGCTGGTTGAATATCTTTCCCCTTCTTTCTGTCATCTTCACTAGCCATGGGTTACTCATTGGTTTGTTTCCATTGCCACTCAGAAAGGTGGGTGGAATAAGGTGAGACTTTTTGGAAGACTTCTTCAAGTCAATAAAATTCTAAGCAGATGAAAGGGAGAGTATTAAAAGAAATACACTTTAGGTGACTGATCCTTTACCTTGAATTCTCCTCCCCTTCTTCATCTCTTCCAGTTAAAATCTTATTCATCCTTGCAGCTCAAATGCCACCTGCTACAGGATTCATCAACTAAAGCAGACTGTCCTTTTGTGATCTCTTCCCATAATATTTATGATCTGTACTATTCACAAGGAATAACTCAATACCAAATAGAACCATAGATTTAGAGCTATAAAGGACTATTTAATGTAACCACCCATTTTACAGATGAGACCCTTGAAGTCCAGAGATCCTATAACTTGATTTAGATCACATGACAGTAAAATGGCAGGCTAGGCTTTAAACCCAGTTCCTTTGATTCTAAATCCACTTCTCTTTCCACTGTCCCACACTGCCTTGAGTGTGGTATTTATATGTGAATTTATAGCTATTTGTGTAAAATTTGTATAAATCTGTATTTGTATATGTACGTATATGTATGTACATATATGTATAAAAATATAAAATATTTTCTCTCCATTTAACACATTATAAGCACTTTAAGGACAGAGATTGTGTTTTACATGTCTTTGTATCTTTATTGTCCAGTACAGAACTTTATACATAATGAGTATTTGATAAATATTTGTGGGGTTTTTTATAAGTATTTGTTTGATATATGCAAAACCTTGTTTTTGAGTCATTTGAGTTACATCTGATTCTCAGGACTTCATTTAGGGTCTTGGCTAAGATACTGGAGTGGTTTGCCATTTCCGTCTCCAGATCATTTTACAGATGAAAAAACTGAGACAAATGGTATAAGTGATTTGTCCAAAATCATACAGCTAGTAAGTGTCTGAGGTCAGAATTGAACTCAGGAAGATGAGTTTTCCTGACTTTAGACCCAGCACCAAATGCACTATGGTGCCACCTAGTGGCCCACAAAGCATTGG
>NC_133620.1:371241633-371419133 GCF_048593235.1 Sminthopsis crassicaudata | reverse complement strand
CCTTCCCTAATTTTCTTTGGTTCTTATATTATGTGAAAGTGTGAGCATGTACATGTATGTAGTGTTGTGTCTCTTTACATAGAGTATAGGATAATCAAAGGGAGAAATTTTCAGATCTGCATACCCCAAACTACCACCAATCCCTGAGCTCTACATGTAGTTAGTTACTTGGTAAGAGAGTGAGAGAATGATTTGCTTGGGACAAAGGATAGCATCAGTGGTGATAGTGTTCAGTAGTGGTGTTAACAGATAGAATTTAAATTCTTTAAGGGACAAGACAGTTTCATTTTTAATTTTGCAATTCTAATACCCTAAACACAGATGAACGATAATGCTTGATGATTGGAAAATCTGCCCAATGGCTTGGCATTTTGAAAATTTACCCAATATGCTCTGGAAAAGTTGTTCCAACAACTAAGAGATATGGGGGGAAAGAATGAAAGTCAAGAGACCTGTTTTCAAATCCAGATTTTACTACTTATTGTGAGTGAAACTTGCTCCTTATACTCTTACTAGGTCCAAGTTTCTTCATCTGTAAAATGAGGCATTTGGAATAGTCTCTCTTTCTAGCTCCATATCCTATGATCCCAATTAGTTTCCTCTGTTCCCAACCCTGCAGCAAGACTGGGGTTAATCTGATTTAATTATGTCCAAGATGCAAGATTCCAGATTTCTGCAGCTGTCATTATTGGGAGTCAAGGTGTCATTAGCCAAGACCTGTAGAGGAGACTCAGGTGTGTTCATGACATCGCTATTCTCATCCCCATTAACTAAATATAGCCTTTGCTCAGATCATAAAGGTTCCCAGACTCCTCTGAATCACTCTCTGCCTTGCCCTGTCTGCATATGACAGAGCCGTGATTCTGATAAAACCGAAGGGTGCAGAATGTGGTCATTCCCGTTTCACTACGGGATGAGATGCCAGGCGTATTGCAGGGTGCCTCATGTGACTGTAGCATTTATGATTTCCCTGGGGGAAGATTCCATCATTTTCTGTAATTCCCTTCTCTTTGTGTCACTTTTTGGATCAGAAGAGCTTGAGGAGAAATCAGTAGGAATCATAGTTAGAGCTAGGAAGGATCTCACTTTACCTTAGTCTAAATCCTTCATTTTAACATTTTGCACATAGTCAACACTCAATAAATACTTGTTAAATGAATGAATGAATCCATGATGAAGGAACTTAAGTGCAGGAAGGTAGTTTACTCAGCATTATACTAGAAGTTGGTAAGTCAGAGAAAGGACTTCAAATTGGACATAATAGAAATTCTAAGAGAAGGGAGATATCATCAAATCTAGTCCCCTCTTTTTTTCATAACACAGAAGCACAGGGAGGTTGAATGACTTGCCTTCTATTACACAGCTTGGGTTTAAAGTGGGATTTGAATCCAGGATTTTCTCTACTGGTAATCCAAAAAAGATTTTTGGTCTGAAGCCAGAGACTCATTCTCACACAATTACTTTGTATTCATTTTGAACTTGGGCTTCTCCAGACTCAATCTTATTCTCAGAGGGCTCATCAGGCTTTGTTTGGTCAGAGAGAGGAGCTGGATGTTCAAAATTTTAATCTAACAAGTAGAAATTCCATTTGCATTCAAAAGTCTTTTCCTGGCTTCTCATCTCTCCCCCCTCCTTTCCTTTTCCTTCTATAACAAAATTTCCCCATACTTTTTTCCTAGAGAGAAATTAAGGCCAGAAATACTATTGATGGGCTGATTTTCTGGGAGGTGTCCAGTCTGTTCTAGAGCAGTCCACTCCCATACTGGTGAGGGGAGACAGGAAAGGGAGAAATAAAATAATCAATTCAATATTTTAAATTATCTAGAGTAGAAGAAATCAAACTTATACTTAAAAGGTGAAAATTTCCATAGTCCTTGCCAGTCAGTCAATCAACATTAAGTTCATGTTATACACTATGCTAGGGCTACTGTTGCCCTAGAAGATTCCATAATGTGTTTATGATATGTAACAAATAGATATAATACTATTTAAGAATACCATAATAGGGGCAAAAGATCTCTGCCCCAGGAAAATTTGAGGAAGAAGGATCACTTTTTTGTAACATGCTATTTTGACTTCATTTCATTTCATGAGGAGCTTCAGTAGTTGCCTTCCCTAATAAAACTTGGTGTTTTAGACTAAGAGGGTGATAGAAAAGGGTATCCCATCATTGAGGATTTTATAATTTATCAAAAGACACTGTAGAATCTCAGAGATAAATTTGGACTTCAGATGTACTCTAATTCTGGGCATGGACCCCACCAAAGAATCTGTACATGGATTTTAGGAAGTCAGGCTTTAGATGAGAAAAAAATTATGTTTTTTTTTTCTTCTGTAATACCAAAATGTATTTTATCTTATTCATTTAAAATATTAAATGTGTTAAAATATTTTTATTATTCTGAGACACAATCCACAGTCTTCACCAAGATTATCAAAGGGAACAAAAAAGGTTAAAAACTTCTAATCTAATTCAATTTCCTAATTTCCTCTATAGCATCTCTAACAGGTGACAATCATTCCAAGATTTTTTTAGTTATTTTTCAATCATTTCTAATTCTTTTGACCACTTTTTTGGGGATTTTATTGGCAAAGACACTGGAATAGTTTGCCATTTCCTTCTCCAGCTCATTTTCGAGGTAAAGAAATTGTGGCAAATAGAGTTAAGTAACTTGCTGAAGATCCCATAGCTAGTAAGTATGTGGTTATGAACTTGGAAAGATGAGCATTCCTGACTCCAGTCTTGGCATTCTATCCATTGTGCCTCTTAACTGCCCCATGGTCATTCAGCCTTTTCTTAAACCCAACCAGTGACAAGCTTGTTTGTTCTTACTTTTATACTGGACAGCACTGGACAACTTTACTTATTAGAATCTTTACTTGAGCTGAAATGTTCCACAGTTAATTTTTACCCATTTGTCTCCAGGTATTGTCTTTCAGGGGCAGACAAAACAATTTAAATTAAGATGAATCAAGGAACTGTATTGGGCTTGATGTCAGAATCCACACCCCCCCCCAAAAAAAGAAAAAAAAAACAAAAAAACAACTCGTCTTTAACAATTAGAGCTATTCAATGAAATGCTCAGTAGCTTTGGGAAATCCCTCTCTTCTTCCCATTGGAGATCCTCAAGATTTTGCTGGACGATCATTTTTTCAGGTAGAAGAGATCCTTGTTTATATCAAACAAACAGTTTACTGTTTATTAAGAACCTATTATGTAAAAAAAAAAAAAAAAAGAACCTATTATGTGTCAGGATTGTGACAGTTTCGGCAGCTACTATGGTGATGATATGGCCAAAAATGGTAATGGGTTGCTTTAAAAAAAATTAGAACTTCTAGAAACAGGAAGGTCATATCTAGGTCCCTTTGTATTCTGCCTTCCTCAGACCTCACCTGGGGTGCTGTATTCAATTTGGGATGCCAGGCTAAGAGAAACATTGAAAGTGATGGGTAGAGAGAATTTGAATCACTGGGGTGAGGTGTGTGTCATCTGATTTAAAAAAAAGTCCACAAATGCACAAATGTAAAGACAAAAAAAGTGAATAAGTTCAAATACCCAGCACCTAAAGTTTCATACACCCTTAAAAATACATACATGCTGAAAGTGTTCTGGTATGCACTTTTAACAATTAGTTTCTATCTCAGCATCTTAATGTGTTTTTCAAATAGCTTTCCTGTATTTATACATCTATTTATTTGATGAGCATCAACAATTGTGACATCTGAGTAGTTAAGACATGTATTCATCAATAAAACCTCCAAGTATGTGCATGTCAGTACCTCAGTCAGTTTCCCTGGGGCCTTGGACAGGTCTGGTTAATCCCCTCTGCAGTGGTACTCTAGGTCTCGAAGATAAGAGACAACAAAGGGGGTAATGAAGTATGTTGGTACCTTTGCAGCTGAGAACCCATTGACATTAAGCAGCAAGAGAAGTGGTAACAAGTTGGGACCCATTGTCAATGGCATATTGGGAAATTTTGGGAGGATTTTCTGGCAACCTTTTTTTTTTCCCCTTAATCATTGCTTTATCATAAAGGACTATCTTTCCCAGACTCATCTATAGTGTTCAACCTCGTTCCTGCTCCCAAAGTGTTATGGTATCATAGTAAGAACTGTGGACCAAGTCCCTATAGGAACATATCAAAAAGAAGCTAAAAGGCACTTCATAGAGATTAGTAGTTCAACCTCTCATTTTAGATGAGGAAGCTGAGGTCATGTGAATTGCCAAGGATCTAGTGCTAGTTTCAGAGTATCAGTTTTTAAAATTAAATTTTATTTTTTCAGTAAATAAAAATTTCTGTCCTACATCCCTACCCACTGTGTAGAAGGAAAACCTCATAATAAATATGTATTGTCAAGCAAAACAAATCCAATGAAGAATCATTGGACATATCTATAAAATGTTATGCAAAATAAATTCTGAATCCTGAGTTCATCACTTGTTAGGAGATGGGTAGCTAGAGTTGATTTGGACCCAAGATTCCTGACTCCAAATTCAGCGTTCTTTTTATGACACATAAGACATGCTCTTAGTCCAACCTCTATTAATCCTTTCTGAGCCTCAGAATCATGTATATTTATAACTGGAAAGAACGGATATCAAATCTCCTCATTTTTCAGATGAGGATACTAAGGCCCACAGAGATCTTGAAGTGAATTTTGCCTACAGTTAGGGTAAATAAGTGATAGCCATAATTTGCACTTAGACTCTAATACTGATCTAGTGCTTTTTCTGCTGGTAGAGTGGAAAGGAATATGCTTCCTTGGTTTCTGTATGAGGAATCATCACCAGAATTTAACAAACATTTATTTAAGTCTCTTCTTGCTCTGACATGTTGTGAGTTTTATGATTCTCTGGCTCCATGTTACTAATATTATTTATATTCAGTTAGCAGCATCATGTCTTCAACCTGTCCTGGAAAACTGGGCTAGTGATCCTGCTTGATTCTTAAATTACAGGATTGTCATTTTAGAGTTGAAAGAGACCTTATAGACCAATTTCCTCATTTTACAAATGAGGAAATTGAGATTCAGTGAAATGAATGATTTAAGGTGGGCATACAAGTAATGAATGAACCAGGATTCAAACCCAATGGTATCCTCACTCCAACTCTAGACTGTTTCCCACTCTTCCACATTGTCTTTTTCAGGGCAGGGCAACTCATGCCCATTTACAAAGGAGACTGCCCCTCTTCTGCCCCCCTTAGGGTTTGATGGTATTGCCTCTTCAAAGGAGTCCCCATTATCTGGGAGCCATCTGACCTTGCAATCACAAATTCTTGTGATGGCATTCTTCTGCTCTGCTGTTTATTTATAAAACACTCTTCCACTATGGGCTGAGTAAGAGGTTATTAATGTCCAGGTATAATTACTGTGCACAGGAGGGAGATGATAAACAAAAAGTATTTCTTTCCCTGAATTCCCTTTGATCTGGCTCTTTGCTGGGAAAGTAGAAATTAGGTGATATCTATCTTGGGCTCCATCTACTTGGGAGAATAAAGCGTTGCTCCTAGGTGTCCTCAAACTCAAATTGCTGCTAGTCTTCCTCAGTGGCTCTCTTTCTCTCCACCCCAGTCCTGTAAGGACAAAAGATATATAGTTGAAATAGACCCAGTGGCTTCTTTTTACAGATGAGTGGATTCAGACCTAGTGACTTTTCCAAGATAAGTTCCCACTGTATCTCATTGTCTCTCAGAACTAAGAAGGAGAGAATGAGGACTGACTGAGGTCAAGCCTCAGTAACTCTGGCTTGACCAGGGACATGGGTCAATGCTACCACAGAAACAAATACTCAGATCTAATCCAGGTTTCCATGAAATACCTCTTGTTAGGGAAGTGAAATGGAGAAATGATTTGCAAGTGCTTCAAAGATACTGGTAATTCACCCAACTTGGACATTTCTTTTACCCTTGGAAGGATATCCTTTCAGACCCTATGATCCAGAGATAGTGCAGTTAGGTGACATCCTTGGGGACTAGTTTAATCAACCAACCTCATAAAAGAGGCTGAAATAAGCTTCCCTAAAGTCCTTTATTTGGCTAATAAGAGTTCAGGATAAACTGGGTGTTTGCAGAGAACCAGCATCACTGATAAGGGACTGCCGAACTCTTTTTTTCAGGGCTGCTCATCCACCTTTGGAGACCACCTGTCATCCAGTATTCACCTGTGGCCACCCCCAGGACTCACCCTCTGGCCACACCTTTTAAACCATATCATCAGGTGGGCTAAAGCAGGGTGAAGGCAACTGACAGGTCTCAAATCCATCTGTGAGGAGATGGCTACCTCAAGCATGGGAAGATTTCCCCTGGCAGAATGGACAGAAAAGAACAATTTGTTCCAATGGCCTCGAAGACAGATAAAGCAGATGTTGTAAAGTGCTTTGAGTTTGGTCCGACTTTATCAAAGATGCCAGGGTCATCCATCCACTGCATTCCAGCCATTGCTAATTATCTTGACTTTTGTCCTGCCTCTGACTTCAATGATTCTGGAAAAGAGGGCCAGGCTAGTTTGTGCCTTGCTTCAATCCAACTAACTCACACATCAGGACATCATCTGGTGATCGATCAGACTAGTCAAGTCTTTCAGAGTTGATCATTATCACATCACTGCTGGTATTGCACACAATGATCTCCCAGTTCTTTTCACTTCACTTTGCATCAGTTCATATAGGTCTTGCCACATTTTTCTGAAACCACCCCTTTTCATCATTTCTTATAGCACGATGGTACTCTATCACAATTCATTCAACCCTTCTCCCAATCAGCCTTTGATGAGCATTCCCTTGATTTCCAAATTTTTGCTACCATAAAAAAGCTCCTTTTTATACATATAAGAACTTTTTCTTTTTCTTTAATTTCTTTGGGAGACAGGTCTTGTAGTGGTATTGGTGGATCAAAGGGTATTTAAGTTCGTTCCAAATTGTTCTCCAGAATGGTTGGCCTTGTCACTACTCTTTACCAGTAGGTCACTAGTATACCTATTTCCCCTTCATCTCTTGGAACATTTGTTACCTTTTAATGGGAGGTGGTTCCTAAGAGTTGTTTTAATTTGCATTTCTTTAATCCCCAAACTGTGTTTTGTGTTCACATATGGGGTTTTGTAACTGAACATGGGGGGGGTATGATGAAATTATGATTTATTATCAGTAAATGTTTGAGTTATATAACTATTTTATATACCTGAGGTCATATAAAAATTTCTTGAATGAAAAGTAGTCATGAGTGAAAAAAGTTTTATTAATCCCTGCTTTAATTAGTAATGATTTAGAACATCTTTTTTTTCATATGATTGTAGATAGCTTTGATTTCTTCTTCTAAAAATCTCCCTGTTTATATCTGTTTGGCCATTTCCCAGTTGGGGAATGGCTTTTATTTTTACTAGTTTGACACATATCTATACATACTCAGTATATATTTGAACTAAGAAGCTTTTATTAGAAAAACTCGCTATGATTTTTTTTTGATATTACTTCATTTCTAATGGTATCTTTTAGGAGCATGTATTTTCCCTGATTATCTCTTTTAATTAGGCCAATTTTGCTTTCCTTTTGTCTGAGATCATGATTGCTACCCCTGGTTATTTTTGTTTTTTGTTTTTTTGATTTCAGTTGAAGCATGTTAGTTTCTGCTCTAGTTTGTTAACTCTGGGTATGCCTTTCTATTTCAAGTGTGTCTCTTGTTAACAACATATTGTTGGATTCTGGTATCTAATTCATTCTGGATCTGATTCTGTTTATATCCATCCTATTCACATTCAGAGTTATGAGTCCACCATTCCATATTCATCTTTTCTTCCTCTTTTTTAAAATTTAGTCCCTCCTCAATAGTTTGTTTTGCTTCTAAACACTGCCTCCCTGAATCCACCCTCTGTTTCAGTCACCTTCTATTTCCCTATTGCATAAGTTAACATTTCTCTATACAATGTACATGTGTGTATATACATATATGTATATATGTGTGTATATAGTATTTTTCCCTCTTTGAACCAATTCCAATAAGAAGTTCAAGTATTGCCTACTTTCCCCATTTCCATTATAAAAAGCTTTTATAAAAGCTCTTCCTTGAATGCCTCTTTTATGTGAGATAATTTCCCCCATTCTATTTCTCTCTTCCTTCTTCTTCTTCTACCCTCCCTTCTCTACCTCTTTCTCATCCCTCCTTCTTTTTTTGAGATCATTCCAACATAATCAACTCACACCCATGCCCTCTGTTTACATAAAATCCTTTTAACTGCCTAAGAATGATCAAGTTCTCGGGAGTTACATGTATCATCCATATAGGAATGTAAACAGTTTAACTTTGAGTCTCTTATGATTACTCTTCTTTCATGTTTACCTTTTTATGCTTCTCTTGAGTTTTCTGTTTAAATTTCTTATGCAGTTCTAGTCTTTTCATCAGAAATTCTTTTATTTCACTAAATATCCATTTTACTTTTAGGATTACACTCAGTTTTTCTGGGTAGATTATTCTTTGTTTTAATCCTAGATTTTCTGTTTTGGGGAATATCAAATATCCTGAATTAGTCCTCTGCATCTTTGATGTGGAAACTGTTAAATCTTGTATGATTCTGCCTATGGTCTCATAATATTTGAACTGTTTCTTTCTGGCTATTTGAAGTATTTTCTCTTTGACTTGGGAACTCTGAAATTTGTCTAATAACATTCCTAGGAGTTTTCATTTGGGGATCTCTTTCAGAAGGTGATTGGTAGATTCTTTCAGTTTTTATTTTACTCTCTGGATCTAAGCTATCAGGGTAGTTTTTGAAATATGTCAACTCTTTTTTTGATCAAATAATTATCTCTCCTCAATCTATGTTTTCCATGTTAGTTGTTTTTGCATGAAATATGTTTTCTTCTATTTTAAATTTTTGACTCTATTTTATTGTTTTTTGATATCTGATGGAATGATTAGCTTCTAGTCACTCAGTTCTAATTTTTAAGTATTTTCTTCAGTGAGATTTGTTTTAGCTTCCTTTTCCATTTGGCCAATACTGCTTTTTAAAGATTTTTTTCAATGAATTTTTGTACCTACATTTTTATTTAATTTTTAAGGCATTCTTCTCTTGAGTGGATTTTTATGCCTCTTTTATCAATTGACCAATTCTGGTTTTTTTCAAGTGTGATTTTCTTTTAATATTTTATGCCTCTTTTATCAAGCTGTTAATTATCTTTTCATACTTTTCTTGCATCACTCATGTTTTTCCAATTTTCCTCTACCATTCTTATCTCTTAAGTCTTCCACCAATTTTTACTGAGTTTGGAACCTTTATTCTTTACAGCTATACATGTTAGTGCTCCTTGTTTTGGTGCTATGACCAAGGTTCCCGTTCCCTTGTGTACTCCTCCCCACTCTGGAACTACAAACCAGGACTGTGTATAGGCAATAGTTTCCAATCAGGACCAGCTGTACCAGTGCCAATAAAGAGTCCTGTGTAATCTCTTTCTTAGGAATTATATGATCCATTTACTGTCTTTGAGCTGAATGTTTCCAAAGCAGTACCTGCTGCTTATATGGGCTGGGGACAAGCCTTGACACTGGTGCTTCCTATTTCTTCTGTTGACTACTTCAAATTCTCTTAGGCCTTGCAAAATTAGACTTGAGGCATTATTTTACAGTTCTTTAGAGAGGAATGTTGGGAGAATTCAGCTGGTAGTCCTAATCCACCATCTTGGCTCATTGATCAAATCCAGATCTTACCACCACAAAGATTTCCTCTTTTCTTACTTGGCTATGAAATGAAATCAGACTGAATCTAATAAAAACTGAATAGGGATATACGTTAACCCTTATACGTGGGTTCAAGAAATACTTCATAAATTCAAAAGAGCAAAGTTGATTATGTTTGAAAAAGCTATTGATGTGTCTGTGGGTTAATAGACTGCAATTCTCTATATGAATAAACAGGAGATATGTATAACCAAGAAAGCTAATGCAAATATATAGCTGCCATTTAAGAGAGTCATAGCTTTCAGAAATAATGTTACTCCTACAGTACTATGCTCTGGTCAGACTTCTAGATTACTGTGTTCAGTTCTGGGGACCAGTGTTTATTTTTCAAAGATATTGATAAGCTTGTGAATATCCAGAGGAATGGATCCAGGATATTGAACCCATGCCATCAAAGTATTGAGCTGAAGTATTTGGTTTTCTAAGACAGCCTGGAGTAATGGTGGGGTGGGATGGAGTTGGCGAGAGTAATACTTGTGGGTGACACATATGCTTTGGAAGAGCTCATCTATTTGGCCCTAGAGGGAACAGTGACCACAAAGAGACCCATTTAGATTTGAAGTCAGGGAAGACTTTCCAAGGATGAGATCCCTCCATAAATGGAATGGGCTACTTTGGAGAGCAGTGTGTTCTCACTTGGGTTTTCATTGATGTTTTAGGTGTTGCTCTATAGTAAAGATTTCTTTTCAGGTATAGATTGAACTTGACATTGTTTTGATTCTGAAACTTTGGTATTTGATTTGGTGAATTCTTATTCCCCACCCCCAGTAATTAGCATCCTAAATTTAAATAGCTTTGACCTATTTTAATCGGGATTAATAGAATTAGAGGATTTAAAATTAGAAAAGAGATTAGAAATCTCACTTTGCAAGTGAAGAAACAGATCCAGAGAGAGAAATTAAATCTGTTCAGGGCATTATAGTTAAGTCCCAGACCCAGGATTCAAGAACCAGATTCTTTCTACTCCAAGTCCTGTGCTCTTTCACACATGGCAAGCCATTCTCAGAATGTACTTCAATGTATCTGGAAGTGTTATTTGGGACTCAGGAAGGTAGCAAGTATGAAAGGAGGCCAAGGTATAAATTTTCCAGTGGATTATCCACTGCGGGGAGTGGGGGGGGGGAGAGAGGGAAGTTGGGAACATACCTCAATTATTTGCCTGCCTATTGGTAATCTAGGTTAAATTCTGAAAGAGGGAGTTGACTATGGAAAAAAGAAGTTGGGTCCAAGTAATTTGGCTTGCCCACTTCGTTTCAAATGAATCCCACCCCCCCAAAAAAAAAGGCAGATAAAGACAAATTTTTGTTGCACAGCAGAGAACAATTTACTTGTCAGTTCATGGCTTCAGAGTTACAGTTTCCCAAGGTGGACAGAGATGCTTAGGGTGGTGATGGTGATGTTGCTATTCTTGATGTTGCATGTGTTTCTTGTTGCTGGTGTTGGTTGTTGCTTATTGTTGCTGGTGTTGCTTGGAGATCAATGTCCAAGGCTCCTCATTCCGGGGGAGGGCATGCTGGAGGGCATGCTGGAGGGCATGCAGGTGTGCAGGGAGGTATGCATGTAGGTATACATGGAGGTACACAAGGTGGTACACAAGGTGGTACACAAGGTGGTACACAAGGTGGTACACAAGGTGGTACACAGGGAGGCACACAGGGAGGCACACAGGGAGGCACACAGGGAGGCACACAGGGAGCACAGGGAGGACAGGTGGGGATACACGTGGGGATACACTTGGGGGGACAAGGGCATGCTGGGGGACAGCATTTAGGTGGACAACATGGGGCAGGACAACATTTGGGTGGACAGCATGGGGCAGGACAACATTTGGGTGGACAGCATGGGGCAGGACAACATTTGGGTGGACAACATGGGGGAGGACAAGGTTTGGGGCACGGAGGAGGGCATGGGAAACACTTGACTGGGCAGGTTGGAGCGCATTTCTCAGAGCACCGCTGAAGAAGTTTTCTCAGGCAGCTTGGTTGGCATCTGGGCTCACAACACCTGGGCTCACAGCACTTGGGCTCACAGCACTTGGGCTCGCAGCACTTGGGCTCACAGGGTTTGTTTTTGTCCTCTTCACTCGACATTTGATTTTCTTTTTCCATACACCCTAGAAATGAAGAAACATCAGACAAATATACATGTGAGGAGGACAAATTGAGAAGGCTGAGTTTTATGGTCCTATCTTTTTTCTTCTCTCACATATTGATCCCCTTTTCCCTTTAGGGCCTGGTTGAGTTTTTCTTCTGATCTAAGAGGGGAATCAAAGACCAAAAAGATCTCTATAGGAAAAAAAATTTTTTTTAGACACTCCCCACATCTTAATCCTCATTTTCTATAATAGTCCCATGCTTCAGTGGGTTGCTAAATCCCTGTTCTAACATTCCAACATGTTCCTACATTAGAACCTTTGACAATCTCAGCTTAATTCTTGGGCAATTTAATTAATAATGATAGTCAATTTTTGTCACTAGTCTATTTGTAATGATAACATAATCATAATGATAATGGCAGCACTTATCTATAACTAAGATTTGCAAAGTACTTCACATTTTAACTAATTTGATTTTCACAACCTTATAAAAATCCTGCATTATTTTCCCTCTTTTACAGACAAGGAAACTGAGGCATGTAACATTTGCGACTTATCCAGCTGGATCACTCAGCTAATTGTCTGAGGAAGGCTGATTCCAATTGGGTTCAAAAAAAATCTGTCCACTATTCTACCTTAAACCCATTTTTAGCTCATTCTTCTCATTCTTATCACCTAGCTCATCCTCTTTTCCACCTATTCCCAAATGTCTAGAAATTTGGTGTAGTAGTAGAGGGTAAAGTTAAGAGATATCAGTTATTAGTCAACAGGAATCTGGTCCTGAAATATTAACTAGGTAACTTTTCTACCATCAGTGGAAGGCAAGTATCCTAGCAGAAAGGAGAAACTGCCTTAGTGCTATGATTTGAAATTATTCTTCCTCTAAGACTGGGATTAGGGTGAAAGCACCAGTTGACCCAAACCTAGTTAAAGCCTTTGGTGGAAATTAAATGATCACATGAAGATAGTGTTGAAATGATTCTCATTAAACTATTGATATAGTCTCTAAGTTCTTTTCTAGTGCTAATATTCTATGATACAGTGATTCTTCCTTTACTTCAATTGACATGACCATGTCAGAAAATCAGGATAGGAGAAAGTTATTTGGGGAATTGTAGTTACTTTGTGTTGGTGGCCATTTTTTTGGTGGTAGAAAATTTTACTTGTCAGAGCTACAAGGGGTTCAGTTTTTACAAAAGAAATTTCTAGGGACAGCTAGTTGACACAGTGAATAAAGAGAATTGACTGAAAAGTCAGGAAGACCTGACTTCAAATCTGGTCTCAGACACTTCATACTTTACTAGCTGTGTGACCAGACACTTAATATTTTACCAGCTGTGTGACCCTGGGCTTGCCTCACCAAAAAATAAATAAATTAAATAAATAAATTAATTAATTAAAAAAATTTTTTTTAAAATCTGGCCTCAGATATTTAATACTTACTGGCAATGTAACCAGACATTTAATACTTACTAGCTGTGTGACCCTAGGGCTTGCCTCACCAAAAAAAAGAAAAAAAAATTAAAAATTAAAAAAAAATCTGGCCTCATTAAAAAAAAATGTTGACCAGACATTTAATACTTCCTAGCTGTGTGACCCTGGATTTGCCTTACCAAAAAATAAAATAAAATAAAATAAAATAAAAATTTAAAAAGTAAAAAAAAAAAATCTGACCTCAGGTACTTAATACTAGCAGAATGTGACCAGATATTTAATACTTCCTAGCTATGTGACCCTGGGCTTGCCTCACCAAAAAAGAAAGAAAGAAAAAAAGAAAAAAAATTTTTTCTTTCCCCACCTGTGACCCTTTTCTGTGGTTCCTAGTCATTTTAAATGGCCAAGTTCAGTTTATCAGTGATAGTACTTTCTAATCTATCCTGTCTCTAAAATGTATCTTTGAACTAAATTTCTTCTACTTCTAACTCATATTCAAGAAGAAAGGAACAAAGTAAGGAAGGGGAAAAAAAGGGAAGAGAGTGAAGAGAAAAAAAAAGAAATACACAAAAAAAGTACTCTAAGTATTCAGCCCCATGGGACCCTAAACTGAACAATGATAAAATATCCAAATTCTTAAAATGACTGAGAATCCAAGTTTTAGTCAGTGGGACAATATAACTTGTTAATGAAAAAAGAAAAAGTCAAAAGCACTTTCAAAGTTTCAGTGATCTGAAATATATAATTTAGTGCCAAATTTCCATTTTTTCTGGAATATTGAAGCCCAAACACAGAAGAGAAGTGTAATAGGAATGATTATTTCCAGTTGTCAAACTTCAACTTACTGTGGCTTGATGTTAATTGAACTTGACAAGTCGCCGAGTGGGAAAGATGGAAAACCTGGCTGTGCCGGGGCTGATGGAGTTACCCTCTGCTTGCTGAACTGGGATCTACGGAAAGAAATTAACTCTCGATTATGATCTCATCACTGGCATCATCAATGGTAACTATTGGGTGAATTCAGAGTTACCTGGCAAAGTCAGGCCCTTGGCCCAGCTGGAGTTGATGTCACAAGGCAAGCTGTTCAGCATATTTGGGTATGTGTGTATGTACCTATGGGGCATGTGCCCAATGATATTAGGAACTCATACATGGGGAAACTCTAATCAATTCAGATTGGCATCTTATCAGCAACTTTGAGGAAAGTTCTGATGATGTATTAATTCCTTGGTCACTCCTATTTCTTATTCCTTCTCGATCAGGAAAGGAGGGGAGAGAAGAGGGGATTTATGATTACAACATTTTCATAATTAAAAATACTTTGGAGGTCAAATAAATCCAACCCCCTCATTTTACAAAAGTGGAAAAAGAGACCCAGAAAAGTAATCAGCCCAAGATTGCAGGGATTATAGATTGTAGAGTCAGAAATCTATTCTAAGTCTGATCTTTTCACATAATCTCCTTTGAAGAACATTTGGAAAAAAGATAATTTGGGACTAGGAGACTGGGATGAGGAAGTCCAAGTTTACAAACTAGAAGTCTCTTCTTCTGGAGATACAGAATAGTCTACTAGTAGAGTGTTGGATTTGGAATCAGGAAGAGCTATGTTCAAATGCTATCTGAAATACACATTGACTATGTGGCTGTGAACAAGTCAGCTGACTTGTCTTTAGTTTCATTTGTAAAAATATTTTCTATAGTTCCTCTCTCCTAGGGTTGTTGTGGGCCTCAAAGAAGATAACACATGTAAAGTATTTTGTTTTTGGGTTTTTTTTTTTGTTGTTGTTTTTGTTTTTTGCAATCTTTATAGTGCTAAACATAGGCTACTTTTGGTTATCCTTTTATAGAGTTAATTCTCTTTATTCTCCTGTGGACCTAATTCTGGGGCTGCCCCTCCCCCATTGCCTTTTCATACATTCTTCAGTTATCTTTTTTGAATGCTAATTTTCTATGTTCTTGCCTTTGGCATCCCTGTCCCCTGGTTTAGGGGATGGGCTCCATCCCATCCACCCTCATCCTCTAGTTAACAGCATCAAGAAAATCAAATGAGCAGGAATCAGTTCATACAACAACTTTTATTTGAATTTTGAAAAAAATGGATTGTAAATCTGGCTCAGACACTTACTAGTTGGGAGAACTTGGGCTCTTAATCTCAATTTCCTTCACCTATAAAAATAAAGGGATTAGATTGTAGATAGTCTTTAAGATTCCTTCCAGCTTTTATACTTTGAAACTTTGCTCTATAAGTGTTACATATGCCACCATAGTGTGGTATATGTATATATGTGTTTGTGGGCGTATATGAGTATTTCTATGTGCAGGTAAGAGCCCCCTAATCATACAGAGGAACAGTCTCTAGATGAGAAGGGGGAATGAAAGGAAAAGGATACCAAGAAATGTCAGGGAAGAAGATTAGGGGAGAATGAAACTTTTTTTTAGGATAGTTCTCTTGTTAGACTTTCTAAACTACATTTTCTCCCTCCAAAATTTGATCCTTTTTAAGGGAAGCATAGAAAAGACAATGGAAAAGTGCCTTTTAGCCTTCCTGCATTGGGAGATAGGTGTGAATCAGGAATTTGGGGAAGGGGTTAGAGACCATGGAGTTAATAATCTGTAGAACTGGCCTCATGTTGGTCACAATAGGATTACATAATAGGAGGAGAAGGAAAGGAGCATACAAACAGGGATGTTATGTCTTTCCAATCATAGATTTCTCTATTGAGTTTGGAATTGGGGAAAATCATAGACATGGTTAGAGTGAGCAAATTGATTAAGTGAAACAAAGCCAGATGGGTAGAACATTCCTTGTTGGATCTGGTGTTTGCCTCTTCAGGAGTTGCTATTTGCTTTTATTCCAGAATATAGCATTTCCTAGGGTGGGGTAGCTTCATTTTGTGGCTTGGGGTGGAGTGCATAGTTTCATAGATGTGACCTCTTTTAGGGTAGATATTTCTGTTGAATGGGAGTGGCTGCCCAAATGGGCACTTCTATGGGCTAAGTGGCGGTGGGCACTGCTCTGAGAGCATGAATGGTGCTATTGTGAGAGCTTTGGACATGGGTGGCAGGGAGATTTGTAGTGTACCACAAGTAGTAGGGCATCTTCTTTGACTTTAAACAACCAGTAAGAAACCAAAGACAATATTTGGTACCTAAACAGTTTAAAATGCAGTAGAATCTTAAACCATATTGTGATAGAAGCACTCCAAGGCTATTGTGTTTGGAATGTACCACTTACAAGGAAATGGAGTGCACTATACTGTGCCTTGACCAGATACACTTGGAGTACTGTGGAGTACTGTATTCAGTTGTGGCCATAACATGTTATCAGTCCCTCTTGGCCTAAACAGGAACTTACTAGGGCTGTGGAGGAATCCCTTTGGACTTATGCAGAGAAGACACTCTTACAGACTCAGAGAGAACAGTGCTCAAGAAGGTGGCCTTTGTTGGGGGCTTTTAATCCATCTCCTGGGATGGCAGAAACAACAAGAAGTGCCAGTCATCTTCCCACCAAGGGAGTTCCATCTCTGGTTCCTGAAATGACTTGTCAAAGTCACTCTTTATATAGAAAATTATAGTTTGGCAATTATCCAGTAACTGATGATATCTGCCTTCCTCTCGAGGTGCCTGCCTGGTATGCTACATATATATGCACAGATTTATGTTTCATAGAAGCCTTGTCCTTCTGAAATGTCTGAAACTGGCATGAACTTTGGGGGGCAGCATGATAGAGGACCTTTTGAGGCTCAGGAAATGAAGATGGGTGGGTAGGGGAGCTTAATGCATATGCATATGAATAAGCTTCTGTCCCATTTTTAGCACTTGCTGCTTAAATATGACATCCTTTCCTTCATCCTGAGTCCCTCGATGAAGTCCAGCAGCATTCCTTCTTTATGGAGTGGGGATGGACATGGGTGGATTCATTCACTGAGACCTAGAAAGCCTCCTCCTGGTTGGTTTCTGTAATTGTCCCTGAGCTTTTCTATTGGATTACATCATAGTATTGCTCCTTAAATACTTTTTTGCTCCCCTTTGTTTGATAATCTCCTTCCTACTTCTGAACCAGAGGCCTTGTACAGGCCTGCCTACCTCTCTCCAGTTGATCCATAAGCCTTCCCATTTTCATCTTTTCCCCACTTCTGAAATCCACCCCCTTTCTTCTTCCAGAAAGTGCTCCTAAACTGCTAGGAAAGGAAGAGGTTGTTTGTTTGTTTGTTTGTTTTTTCCTCCTCAAATTCCTCCTCTTATTTCTAGTTACAACTTGCTTTGTATTTATTTGTTTATATGTTTTCTCTCCCATTAGATTGTAAGCCCCTTGGGGACAAGGAATGTCTTTTGCTTCTTTTTGAATCCCTAGCACTTGGCACAGTGCCTGTTATAGAGTAAATGCTTAACAAATAACAAATTATTTTTGCTTGATTGAGATTGGACCTTTCCAAATATTTTTCTCTTCCCCCTCACTTGATACTTTTCTGCCAAATGTACCAATTTGCTTTCCCAAGATATAATTCAGTGGACCAAATAATAATTATTAACTAATTAAAACTATTCTTAATTCCTTTGAAATGACAATTTAGTTCAATCTATGGGCATAATAAATATATTTATATTTGTGTTTCACAGAAACTTAGTCTAGTATCCTAGTGAAGAATCTAATCTAGACCCAAGACCTTGCCAACCATTGTAGTTTCTCTAGACATCAGGTGCCTTCTTAGATCTAAGCCAAGGAGCTCTAGCCCATGGCCTAAGACTTTCTCCTTTCACATTTTTCTACATTGATGTCCAATCTTTGGAATCAAGCTGTTTCAACCTTCTATCCAATGAACTAGTTTACACTCCTAGATTCAGAGGACTGTGGTACTCAAAGCCTAAGTCAGCCATTTCCTACTGTTCTACCACCATTTTTGCCAATGTTAATTATCTCTTTCTTGCCTTCCTTACTTCTCCCTTGTGTTCCAGAGTTCATAAATGCATTTTCTGATGAGTTTTTGATGAGCTGGCCACAGCTTATGTAATGACTAAATATCTTCTTCCTTCTCCCAAAAGGGAAGGGGAAGAAGTATCATGGGAGAAGTTGTTATAAAAATAATACAATTACTACCCTCTCCTGGAATAAAGGCCAATGAATTCTGATAATTATTTCATCCCCACAATTTTATGAGAGGCATTCCTTTCATTACATACCTCTAGCCCTCTTGCAAACACAAGAGGAATCTCAAGATTTAGATTTGTGAAGAGAGAAAAAGAGGACAGATTGGGGTTGGTAATGCTTTCTTTTTTATCTAATATTTGTTCATTCTTTTCATGTTTCAAGGAGCTAAATAACTTTTCATATGTTCTGAATTGATAAATAAAATATAGGTGTAGAGTGATTTAACATACATACAAATACACACATATATACATATATATGTATATACACACACATATATACATATATATGTCTATACACACATATACATATACATATACATACATACATACACACACATACACACACACACACACACACATATATATATATATGCCTGTGTGTAATGGTAGCTATCTTGGGGGGGGGGGGAGAGGAAAGAAGAAAAAAGGAAAAAAGAGAAATTTACATGATAATTTTATTATATATTGAAGAGAAATAGCAAATTATATATGATAGATTGGCAGTTTCAGTTGCAGTAATTTTTCATTATATCATTGTAGAAATGTTTATTCCAAAAATTAAAATTAAAATAAATAAAAATACAAAAACCCTAAGCTGAGTAATCTAATCTTAAGAAAATTAACTTTTAATGAAAAACATGAGTTCTTTAGAAATGGGGCCCATGGTTTTGGTAATTTTATATATTTGAACTATATTATATATTAAGTATTGTGTTATATATTTGTGCTGACCACCTAGATAATTTTAACATTAGTTGAAAAGGTTGAAAGCGTTCCTGAATCATTCTGTCCAAAACCAATCATTTTATAAGTGAAAATACTGAAATCTAGAAGACTAAAGTGATATATAGTGAAGGTCATATAGTTGGGTTTAGCTCCTCTTCCTCTAAATCTAGAATTCTTTTTTCTGGAGATTATGATGTATTATTAGATATTAGTTTTAAAAATGGCACTCAAGACATCCTGGCTCCCTCAAAACACTAAAAATGACAAGTGCTATATATTTCAGCAATGCCCGCATGGCCAAAGTATAACTTCGGGGTCACTGAGGTCATTGAGACCAAACTATATCTAAGCAGTAACCATTTCTTCAACAAGCACATTTCTCACAAGTGGTAGTCCAACTTCCACTTGACTATTCTAGAGATGAGGAACTTGATTGTCTTCTTAGATAGCCTGGTCACTTTTGGTCAGTTCCACCCATTGGAATAATTTTTTTTACCTGGTACCTAGATTTGCTTCTTTGTAACTTCCTTTCAGTGTTCATATATTTCTCTTCAATGGGTCAGTCAGAATGAATCTATTCTATCCTCTCTGAGACAGTTCTCCAACTATTTCAAGATGTAATAATAATGATACTTGGCATTTGTATAGTGTTTTAAAGTTTTCTAACTGCCTTACAAATAGATCATTTTACCACAAACATGTGAGGCAAGGGTTATCATTTCCACTTTATAAATGAGGAAATTGAGGTAGACTTAAGTGACTTGCCTAGGATCTCACTGACTCCAGGTCCAGTGCTGTGTCCACTGTGCCATATGATTGCCATATCATATTTCCCCTGAAGTCTTCTCTTCTTCAGACTACACAGTCCCACTCCCTTTAAAAGAACATTTTTGGCATTGTTTCCAAGTTTCCCTAATTGATTTCCTCTGAACATGAAACAAAAGTCAATTTTCTTCCTAGATGTGACTTTCAGAACTGAATGGATTAGATATGACCTATACAGGATACAGTTGTCATTCATTTTTTTCAATTTTGTCTGACTCCTTAGATTCCCCCACCCCTTTTTGAATTTTCTTGGCAAAGATACTGGAGTGCTTTACCATTTCCTTCTCTGGCTCATTTTATAAATAAAGAAACAGGCAGAATTAAGTGACTTGTCCGGGATCATACAGCTAGTAACAGTCTGAAATTTAATTTGAATTCAGGTTTTCCTGACACTAGTCATGGGCAATCTATTCAAAGCATTACCCAGGTGCTCAATATAGCAGGGTTATCACTTCCATCACTCTGGACATGGGACTGTTCTTCATCTATTAGCTTTGTTGGCTGCTCATGTCCCAGTGTTAACTTGTTGGATTTGTGGTTACTGTTGTCTGACCACAGTACCCATCATTTAAAAAAAAATACAAGTATATAATTTTGTATTTATTCTCACTCAATTTAATTGTATCAGATTTTCTCCATTTTTTTAGGCTGGGGAAATAATTTTGTAGCCTGATTCTGTTATCTAATGGATTAGTTATCTTTCCCATGATTCTGCAAACATGATTCTTTGGGTAACAAAATTATTTATTTGGTCTTAACTCATAGCACAGTAGCCTTTTTTTTTTTTTTTTTTTTTGGCTGAGAGCAGTTTGGGAAAGAGAACTGAAAGGTAATCTTTGCTAATGATCTAACAGTTTTACTTGGGAGGGAAGTGTTGAAATGTGTGTTGGGGTGGGGGAGAGGCTGTTTAAAGTTACCATGCTTATTAATGCCTTCTCTACATCCAGACTTTCCCCAACCTTTTTCAGGGATATTTAATGTGAGGTAAGGGTTAGACTCATTGAAATAAAAAAAGCAAGAGTTGAAAAACATCATAAAAGTTAACTATCCCAACTTTGTCCTATTACAGATGGAGAAACCAAGGCTCAGTGAGAGGAATTGCTTTGTCTAAGGTCACACATAGAAATTCAGAACTGGAAAGGATCTAATAGGACATCTATAACTCAGCCAACAAGTGGTCATCCAGCCTCCATTTGATGACGTACAAAAAGTAGGATCTCATTGACAGCCCATTGAGTTTTTTTGGACAGCTCTCCAGCTGCTGGAAAGTTTTTTTCTTCTATCAAGTCTAAATCATCATCTCTCCAGTTTTCACTAATTGACTCCTATTTCTGCCCTCTGGGGCTAAACAGAACATGTCTACTTCTTTCATGTCCCAGCCCTTTGAATATCTGAAGATAGCTATCATATTACACAGCAGCAGAACTGGAACAAGAATCTAGATTAGTTAGGAGGGACACATATATTTGCATGTGATTTACTGGTAATGATTTCTTATGGAGTTTAGCATCTATGCTTAGGCAATTTTAAAGTCAACATATATTCACTTTTAGTCATTGTCTATTAGGTTATCTCTTGTTTTTTTCTCATTCCTTTTTATTAACTATAAGTAGAAAATTCCAAGGCTATTAGCATTTTGAGACATATCTCAGAGATATGTCTATGCACCTGCTTGGTGCAGAGCTGATTGATGAAAAGACAATCTCCAACCAATTCATGAGGTTTCCAGACTATAACTCATCTTATACTTCCTTCTACTTTTTATGTATATGTAATACTTGAAAATTCACAAAGCATTTTTATATTTCCTCCTCTATTTGAGCCCCATAAGAGTTTTGTGAAATAAGGGGATGGTACACATTTTACAGTACATGGGAAGAGAAACTAAAGTTCAGAGAAGTGACTTGCCTGAAGTCCCACAAATCAAGACCTCACGAACCTGGGCATTTCAGAGCCAAATCCAGAACCCTTCTCTCTCCAGTGTGATGCTTCCAAATCTTCTGAATTCAGCATCAGTTGTTAATATTGTCTCTACAAGAGTCAGCTCCAGGACTGAGCCACCAACACAAATGCCTATGACCTTGATCTGAATGATGCACAAAGAAGAAAAAATACCAAGGAAGAAAGCAACTTCAATTTTTAAAAAAATTGATGCACAAAGGTGAACAAAACTCACTTTTTTCTTCTCATCATCCTCTCACCTATTCCATTTTCTTCTCCCTTTTATTTTTCTTTTTTTCCCCTCCTTTTCTACTCTTCTTCCCTTCATCTATTGTTTTTCTTAGTCTGACCATGTGATAGACCAGAAGAAATAATTATCTATGCAATATGGTTTAGAAAATCATCTTGCCCTCAAAATATCTACCAGACCCATAAGATTCTGTCCGTCTCAGTATCTTGAAAGACTTTTGGTTTTCAAAAAGATTCCCCTTAGTAAAAGTAATATTCAATATTTGTTTTTGTTTGGTCATGTCCTACTCTTTGAAATCTCATAGATTTGTTTGTAGAGTTATGCCATTTCCATCTCCAGTCTGCCCCCATTTTGCAGATGAGGAGTTGAGTCCAATGAGGTTAAGTGAACTTATCCAGGATCATGCAGCTAGTACATGTCTGAGGCTGAATTGGAACTCAGATCTTCCCAACTCCCACTGGTACTCTAATCATTACACTCCCTAGCTGCTGCTGTGATTATATAATTATTTTCAGTCATGTCCATTTCTCCTTGATCCTTATGTGGGTTTTCTTGGCAGTTATTACAATGTTTTGCCATTTCCTTTCCTGGATCAATTTACATATGAGGAAACTGAGGCAAACTGAGTTAAGTGACTTTCTGCCAGAGTCACACAGACAGTCTGAGGCCAGACACAAATGGCCCCCTCTCCAGAACCAGTGTTTTATCCATTGTGCCATCTAGCTGCCCACGCCACTTATTAACCAACATTTTTCTAGGGATTAGCTGACAGCTATTTGAGACATTATTCCAATAGAAATAGGAAAGAATTAGATGTGAAGAAGAGACAAAGGAGCTGCAAGGGGAAGGTTCATAATCATTGCAGACCTCACTTTATCTTTGTTTGCCTGCCAAGGCCAGTTTTGCTTCTGATCATCTCTCTCTCCTCATTCTATCTTGAATCCAGCATAAACCTTGCAAAATCTCTCTCACCTCTCTAATCATATTTTGATTAAGGATCATATCCACTTTCCTTCCAATGCACACACATTCAAGCACCTATTTAACATTTTTTAATAATAGCTTTTATTTTCAAAATATGTACAAAAATAGTTTTCAATATTCATCCTAGCAAAACCTTGTGTTCCAGATTTTTCTACCTCCCTCCCTCCCTTCAATCCCTTTCCCTAGACAGCAAGTAATCCAATATATGTTAAACATGTGCAATTCTTCAATACATATTTCCACATTTATCATGCTACATATAAAAAAATCAGATCAAAAAAGAAAAAAGTGAGAAAGATTTTAATTTCATTTGAAAATTATCTCTTCATATCTCTTGACCATTTGTCAAGTAGAAAATGCAAGCATCTATTTTTAAAAAAAATTCATCCTCTTAAAAGTGTTTATGTGTATGTATGTATCTATACACATATACAATAGATACACATACATATATAAATATATGCAGATAAAATGTTATATATGCATGTATATGTATATGTGTGCATATACTTTGCGTGTGTATGTTGTTCCTTCAATTTTGGGGAATCCAGGCAGGTCAATCTTCATTCTCCTCCCAGCTCTGCTTCTGAATTTCTGAATTTTGCCATCATTCCTTAGTTGATGTCTCACCTTGGATCTTCCCTCTGTGCCTGGGGCTTGTTCACCTTGAAACCTCCATCCTCCAAGCACAGGATTTGCACATACTAAGAGCAAGTCTTTGCCTTATAGAAGACAGCCATCTCCTTGAGGGTAAGAACTACCTAACTTTTGTCTTTATATCCTGAATGTCTACCAGAGAGCCTAAGACATAGTAGCCTCTTAGTAAAAGTTGGTTGATTGATTGATTGATTACATTTTTATATGTGTGTATTAAGCCTTCCCAAAATGACTATGAACTACTAAAGGCAAGGGTTGCTTCTGATACTTCTTTGAACACTCCCTTACCATGTTCCCTTCACTGCCACCTTCACCCCCAGTTACTGGCATAGAAATGTACCTATTCCATATCTGTTGCATAGTAATGCTATGCTGACTTGTGAAGTGTTTTGCCAACTTTAGGGAAAGGAAAGCTTTCTAGAGGAATTGGCATTTGAGCTGGATCTTAAAGGATGGGTAGAATTTTTTTCCTCTAGAAGACAAATCAAATTTGTTGCAATAATAAATGTGTTCTTAATAAATAATAGCCTGAATTCTACAAGTAATTGAAAAATACAGAAGAGATTCATAAATAAACCTCATATTTTTGGAGTTAATTGGAGTTGTGATTTTCCCACATAGTCAGGAAGTGTTAAGTGTCTGAGGCCAGATTTGAGCTCAAGTCCTCCTGACTGTAGGACTGGTGCTCTATCCACTGCACCTACTAGCTGTCCCAATCACTTTATATTTTTTAATAGAAATATCTGTAAACCAAATAGATAAGAGTTAGCTGGACTAAGTAGGTTTTCTCTCATACTCAGTGATGTTGAATCAACTTTGCTGAGGGCTTTCCAATACTTTAAAAATCTTATACACATTCACTCCAGTATGAATTTTCTGATGTTGAACAGGTTCAAGTAATTAATGAAGGCTAAGAATTCAATAGATGGGACAATTTGAAGGAGAACATTATGGCATAGAGAATGTTGGGAGTGAAAATATAAAGTCAGGTGCTAGTCAGTTTACAGTGGTCATCAGTGGTGTCATTGTGAAGAAAGCCTTTGTTGCCAAGCTAAGCTAAAAACAGCCTGTAGAGTTGGGATTTTATTCAGGAAGTTATAACAAACCAATGAAATGTTCTGAAGAGAGTCATGTATGGTTGGTTCTATGTAGAGATAAGGATTATGAGGTAACAGGTAACTCCTTCTACTAATGCAGGTCACATGTCTACAACAGAGTTGCCCTAGAACACTGAGAGTTTTAACTTAATTTAACTTTAACTTAAAACTGAGAGTTTTAAGTGCTTTACATATACATTGCTAGTAAGTGTCAGAGGTTGAACACAGATCTTCGTGGCTCAGAGATGAGTTCCCTATGTACCAACCCATTTTGTAGAAAGAATACGAACTTGAAAATTCTTGATATAACATTCCTAAAGAGGTGTCAGTGGTGGTGCAATCTCAGCGTTGGAGGTGGGAGACATGATTCATGTTGGGTATAATGAACCTCCTTAGGAAAGTATTGTGAAGCTTATTCATTTGAATTCCATTCCATTCAACAAAGGTTCCTCGTTGCTAAGAACTGAAATGAGGAAAACAAAACAATGTAAGCCCTCAAAGACCTTATGCAGTCTATTACTCAAAAAGTATGGATTTGCTGAGCACCTGCCATATGGTACCCATTCTTTTGTGAATAACTGTGGTCAGTACAAAAAAAATTACCTATTGTTAGCAAATGCCCTGGAGGAGATACAATCTAAATGGAAACATTCAAAATAACCATAAACAAAGATACCTAACCATATAATGCAGGGTATAAGAATTTGAAAGAAGTATCTGGACCAGAGATTTCAAACAGGAGTTGTCAAGAGTCCAATATGAACAGCAATCTGCCTTAGGGCAGCCCAAAACAGAATAAAATCAACTGGAAAATATTTAGCAAAATAAATAAAAATATGATAAAACATAGAGAATGCTAATTTGTGACTTTCTAAGTCATTGTGTGTCCAGCAGGGATCCTTATGTGCAATTCAGTGGCAAACTCTGTTTGAATTTAATACTCCTGATGTAGTCTAGTTGGAAATTGAAACCCAGAGAAAGGAAGTTACTCACAGGGTCATACAAATGACAGACAGAACTAGGATCCAAACTCAGGTCCTCTAATTACAAACTCATTGTTCTTTGCACAACATCACAAGTTTCTTATTCCTTTGTATCCAATAAATTGCTAAATCCAGTCTATTCTGTTTCAAATCTTCCTTTTCCCCCCCACTATCATTGCTACCATCTTTGTTCAAACCTTTTGTTAAAGCTCTTAACTATTGCAACAATGTTACTAAGTGGACTTCTTGGTTTCTTTCCCTCTTCTTTGCAATCCATCCTTCATATCATTGCCAGAGTCGAAGACAGAGTTAATTTTCTTCTTAAAAGTCTTCAAGAATGGAAATAACCTCACTCTCTACAACCTGGCTTCAAGCTATCTTTCCAGTCATTTTGCATAAAAATAAATAATCTAGGTTTCTATCTAACCAGTCTATTCATTGTTTCTCAGTCTGTTATCTGCTGTTCTCCCTTGCCTACATGCCTTTGAGCATGTTGACAGGTCTCTCTTAACCACAGTATAGATTTTAACATGCTTTCCCCACTCTAAGAAGCTGATAATGTTCATGAAATGGATCATTCTGAGAAATCAACCATTAGCATCTTCATTGTGAAATTAGTTTTGCTCCTAATAAGTTTTGTGATCTTGCTTAAGTCATCTAATCTTGCAAAGCCTCAGTTTTATTTGTTAATGAGAGCATATGGAACAAATAAGCCAAAAGTTCTTACATTTAGCCCTGTGTCTATGGTTCTATGATTTTTCAATGTGTCCTTGGCTTACAATCTTTTCAAGATGGTTTTGTTTGTTTCCCTCAAGTTATGTAATTTTTTATTTGCATAATTTAAAAAGTATACATTAAAATTATCAAAATCATTTGACCAAAAAAAGCATCTCAAAACCAAAGCTTGGCACTCATTGGCTCCATTTTACAGTTTGTCAGGATCTAGGTTTTGTATTTTGCATCCTCTCTTCCAGGAAGCAAACTTAGAAGTCCTTTTACCAACACAGAAGTTTTTTCATGTCAACAAACCTAAGAACACTGATGCAGGGAGATGGAAAGGCATTATTCCTTCATTTAGAGCCTGTAGCTCTTTATTCTCTGGATTTTTGAGCAGAAGAATGCCATCCTTTAAACTTCATCCAATTTCTATGCATCTTACATATTATCAATGAAATATCAATAAAGTATTTAGCATATTGCTTGGCACCTACATAATAGATACTTTATAAATGAGTATTCCTTATAATGAATAACATTGAAAAGAAGACAAAGAAGGGATATTTATATCTATCTATCTATCCATCTATCTATCTATCTACACACACAAACACACACACACACACACACACACACACACACACACACACACATATATATATTGTAGGACAGATTTCTTTATGATTTCCTTCCTTCTCTTGTCCACTTGTTTCTTTGGAAGGCAATGCAGTTTTACTGGTCTTTCTACTTTCTTCAATCAAGATGGAGCCCCTGCATCATCCCTCTTCTATCTGGACCCCCAGAAAAAGAAGTCCCATTTTTGAGATATTCTGTGGTTCAATATTCACTCATAAAACTAGAGCTCATCAAACCCCACTGATGTGTTTCTTTATAAGTTGGCATTAGGATTCATGGGTTCAAAACAAAGGATGTTTTATTTTAGAACTGGAAGGGAACTCTGAGACCATGTAGTACAAACCCCTCATTTTAAAAATGAGAAATTAGAGGGGTTAAGAGACCCAAAGTCATTTACATTATAAAAAAAAAGAGATCTTGGATTTGAACTAGGTTCTCTCACTATTCCACCAACAAGACTTTAACATGGTTCTCTTGATTGTAGATTTAATCTACAATCTATTTTGATCTGTCCACTGAACCAGGTTTAGTCAACAGGGTAACAAATAAAGTATAATATCAATAAGTAATAAAAGGGAGATCTTACGTACTTATGCACACATGGATTGTACTACCCTATAGATCACCACATAATCAGTATGTAAGAGTATATATACTGAAAACACATTTGATCAGGGAATACACATGGAGGGCCTATGTCAAAAAGAACATTTTTTAAAAATTAAATTGATTTATTTTTAATACACATTGTCTTATGAATCATGTTGAGAGAGAAAAAATCAGAACAAGAGGGGAAAACCTTGGGAAGGAAAAAAAACAAACAAAAAAGATATGAAAATAGCATGTGTTGATTTTCATTCGATCTCCATAGTTCTCTCTCCAGATATAGATGGCATTTTCTATCCAAAGTTTATTGGGATTGCCTTGGATCACTGAATCACTGAGAAGAGCCAAGTCTGTCATAGTTGATCATTGCACATTCTTGTTGTTACTGTGTATAATGATCTCCTGGTTCTGCTCATTTCACTCAACATCAGTTCATGTAAATCTTGCCAGGTCTTTCTAAAGTCAGCTTGTTCATCATTTTTATAGGTCAATAATATTCCATTACCTTCATATACCACAGCTTTATTCAGCCATTCCCCAATTGATGACCATCTATTCATTTTCCAAGTCTTTGCTACCACAAAAAGGTCTGCCACAAACATTTTTGCACATGTGGGTCCTTTTCCTTTCTTTATGATTTCTTGGGGATACAGACCCAATAGTGGTATTGCTGGGTCAAAGGGTATGCACAATTTTATAGCCCATCAAAGGAACATGTTGACTAGGAAATATATGTGTAAAGATGTATTTCAAGAATCCTCGTGGCCAGAGTGCACATGTGGAGGGCACAAGCATCAATCATGTGGAGATTTGGGGCTGACTAAGTACATGGAGATACTATATTTCTGCATTTTAGTCACATGTCTTTGGTGAAATATTTGCAGAGCAAGTTGTAATTTACAGAATATATTCATATTCTCTCAGTGGCTGTTCTAAGAGTCCCTTCATTTAACTCTGCCCTCATGTTCATGATATTATCCTTCATTTCAAAGTTTAGAGGCAACACTAAGGGGAAGTCTGTTCTCTGTCCTAATGTCTTACATGGATTTGTTTCATTTTAAGAAAATGGTGTAAATAAAGAACCAACCCTGGAGTCAGGAGGATCTGAGTTCAAATTCAACTTCAGATACTTAATACCTATTAGCAATATGACCCAGGACAAGTCACTTAACTCCAATTGCCTTTCCAAAAAGAAAAAAGAAAAAGAAAATGGCATTGCAGTGGATAGAGTACTGGGCCTGGAGTCAACCTGAGTTCAAATGTTGCCTTGGAACTTATTAGCTATGTGATCCTCGGTGAGTCACTTATCTCTGTTTACTTCAGTTTCCTCATCTATAAAATGAGTTGTAGAAGGAAATACCATTCCAAGATCATTACCCAGAAGACCCCAAATGAAGTCATGAAGAGTTGGATATAACCAGCATGACTGAACAAGCACCTCAAAAATAAATGTAAAAAATTGGTAACAAAAATTTAAAGGTAGTTATTTATTTTAAAAAACTCAGCAGAAGGATTCACCTCAGGGAATCTTTAAAACATTTAGCTAAAGTAAAGCTTTAATCTGATAAAGCTAAAATATTATTTATTTAAAATATTATATGCAGAGAAATGTTATTCCACATGATAGTTTAAGAATTACCAGATGCATAAAGCAAGGATCATCTGTACATCTTCAAAGAATTTCAGAATTGGAAAGAATTACATAGATCATTGAGTTAAACCATGATTAAATGGGAATGGTCATTCAAATTTTGCTTGTAGATACCTAGTAAAGAAGAACCCCTTTACCTCAGGCAGCTCATTCCATTTAGGAGGAATTCTAATTGTTAGGAAGTTGTCCCTTAAATTAAACCTAAAAGACCTCTTTGCAACTTCATTTTCTGATTCTGTCCTCCAGGTTTAATCAAAAAAATGTCTTTTATGTGACAGCATTTTAAATATTTGAAGGCAGTTATCATGTTATCTTTTGAGTCTTCTAATTTCCAAGCTAAACATTCTTATTTGGCAGTTGATTTTGCCAGCCACTTGGTACTTAGGTATTTTTGTGGATGAATGATTTTTTTCTATAAAAGCATTCCTTCTCAGAAGCAGATTTTAGCCTCATAAATCTACCATAGTAGTTTTATCCAATATCTTGAAGGTTTTTCCTTGTTTGTTTTTAAGTTATATGTAATATATACACATAGGTGTATACACACAATACACACATGTGTATATATATGTATGTGTATCTATATCTATCTATCTATCTCAGGGGTAAGAATATGTCCTTAGGGGCTGGCCACTCTGTTGAATTTCTATGGGACCAGAAAATGTTGTTTTCTTATATACCCATGCAAAAATGATTTATTTCTTTTATTCTTTGTAGGCCACCAAAGCCATCATTGGCAATACATTGTTTTATTCAAAAGCAAGGAGGCCAGTGGAATTTCAAGGATATGAAAGACAGTAAAGTGGAAGAAGACTGGAAAGATAGGAAGGGACCAACTTATGAAGGGCTTAGAATGTTAAGCAGAGGATTTTGTATTTGATCCTAGAGGTAATAGGGAACTACTAGAGTTTATTAAGCAGAGGGTTAATGTAGTTTGATCTAAGCTTTAGAAAAATCACTTTGGCAGTTGATTGGAAGATGGACTCAAGGCTTAGCTCATTCACTGTATTATCTGTAGGACCTATCTTAGATATGCATGTTGATGCACTTAGTCAATGGGAGTCAACTGAATGGTTGCATGTATGTTCTAGACAACATGAAATCTCTCTCACATTCTACAACTTGACAAGACTCCTTGATTTTGTATCTCTGTGCCTTTGCATTGACTAGATGTCCCTTGCCCACAATGTTTTTCTTCCTTCTGATTCTTGAGGGTGGTGGTATCTTTTCCCTGGTTCCTAAAACTGAAGCCAATGGGCTCAATTCAATTTTTGATAGAAGCAAAAGTTGACTTTGGAAGAGAAAATCCAACTTTAGAATGAAATCAAAGCCATATGAATCCTGTACTGTGCAGAAGGACTTTCAGAGTGACTTGAAATCAACCAAAGGCAAATGCCTTTATGAGGTCATGGCAGGGAGATGATTCATATTTATATGCACAAGGCAGAACTGATGTCACATTTAATCTCTGGCATTTTCAACAGAAAGTGCCATCTTGGCCAGGTAGATTGAAAATCCATCCTAATTCCCTTTGACACCTCTGCCTAGGTTTAGCTTCCTTAATCCACCCTATATCTGCTCCAGATCTGCAACTGGGTGGGTAGAAGGGCTAAAGCCCATGCTATCCCTCCTAGATACAGAGTATGAGATTTCCAAAGAGATAATTAACCCTTCAGGCACCAGGTCAAATCACCCACTACTCCTTTCCAAACCTGCTATGCCCTGATTTTCCCCTGCAATGTAGCCCAATTTGGATGCACCATAATTGCCAAACTAATATACCCAAGGAAGAGCAGACCACATTTTGAAGTCTCTCTGTGAGTCAGTTTGGAAAAAGGGTTTTTGGATTAGGAAAATGGTTGGGGTTATAAATGGGGTTATATAACTCTTTATTACAAGGGTGTGTGTGTGTGTGTGTGTGTGTGTGTGTGTGTGTCTGTGTGTGTGTGTGTGTGTGTAAGAGAGAGACACAGAAAGACTGATAGACTGAGACAAATACAGAGACAGAAAAACAGAGGGGAGGAAGATCTATACACAGGGAGAAAATAGCTTATTTTGAAATATGTCAGGGGAAGTGTATATTTGGGTAAAGAAGAGGGGTATTTGTTTTGGAGAGGAAGATATAAGGGAAGTGATGAAAATAGAGATTCCGAGTTTGTGTTAGAAGAAACTTTACATGTGAGTAGAGATGGAAAAGGGCAAGGAATATGGGTGTTTTTAAGGGAAATATTTCCCCAGAGAGAATGTTTTATTTTATGTGTGCTGTATATGTGTGTGTGTGTGTGTGTGTGTGTATCTTATTCCCAGTTGTATCATGCTTTTAAAAATGTGGTGCAGATTAAAGTAGTGTCCCTGGAGGTACCCAAACAAAAGCTGGAAAGCTCCTTGTATATAAGAAATGATGTAAGAACTAGAGGAAATGAGTGTCAACCACCAAATAGCATTTCCAATCCCTCTGTTTTTGTCCACTTGCATTTTTTATTTCCTTCTTGGGCTAATTTTACATTATTTCAAAGTCTGATTCTTCTTGTGCAGCAAAATAACTATTTGGACATATATACATATATTGTATTTAACATATACTTTAATATATTTAACATGCATTGGTCTACCTGCCATCTGGGAGAGAGGGGGAAGGAGGGGAAAAGTTGGAACAGAAGGTTTTGCAAGGGTCAATGCTGAAAAATTACTCACATATATATATCTTATAAATAAAAAGCTATAATTAAAAAAAAAGAAATGATGTAGCCAGCTAGTGGAAGATATTATAAGAAATGATATAGCCAGCTAGTGCTGGATAGAATGTCACGTTCCTGGAGTCAGGAGGACCTGAATAAAAATCTAGCCTCAGACATTTTTTCAGTATGCAACTGTAGGCAACTCTGTAATTTCTGTTCGCCCCAGCTTCTTCATCTGTAAAACAAAAATAGCTATAATTTAAATTGCTCTACACAGTTGGCAAAATTGACTTTGTAAATATCTCATTTTTAAACTCTTCACAACCCTGACAGATAAATTCTATTATTATCCCCATTTTGCTGATGAGAAAACTGAGGCAGGCATAGGTTTATAATAGCCCCTATCTCCCAAAGTTGTTGAAAACATACAAAGAGATAATATTTACAAAACACTTCTACTCAAAGCACTACATAAAGGCTATTTATTATTCTTATTTATTCATTAGAAAGAAAGTTAGATGATAAATGACCTTTCAAGTTTCTTCCAGTTTTGATATTCTGTGAGTCTATATTTCTGTGACTGTTAATAATTGCTCAGCAGTTAATATTTCACAAAATCACAGCCTTGGAATGATGTTTAGAAGTCTAGACTGTACCTAGACCAGGACTCCCTCTCCAACATTCCCAACAAATAGTCTCCCAAGGTCCTGCTTGAATATTTATCATTATCACCATCATTAGCGATTGGGGTCAAGTGATGACCAGGGTTACACTGCTAGAAGGTGTCTGAGGTCAAATTTTGAATCAGGTTTTCCTGATTCCAGGGTCAATGCTCTGTCCACGGTGCCTTCTAGCTGCTTGAATCTTTTTAATGAGAATCAGCGTGAGGTATATAGTAGAAAATTCAGGACTTGGTATTCAGACCTGAATTCAAATGCTACTATCTATATTTGCTCATTCTTTGACCTTGGACAAGCCACTTTATTTCTCTGAGTCTTAAAATTCTCATCTACAATATGAGCATAATGAAAATTGTACTACTTACCTCACAGAATTGTTGGGTACAGGTCAAATGAGATAATGAAAGGATGTAATATGTTTTTCCAACTTAGAAGAGCTATCTAAATGTCAGCTATTATTAGTGTCAGGAAGTTCACTCACTTCCGTGGCAGCTCATTTTATTAAATAGGCATATAGACTTGTAGCTAGCAGGAATTCAGAGGCTGTCTGATTTAGACCCTTAATTTTATAATTTAGCAAATTTAGGCTCAGTTAGATTCAATGATTTGATGGATGCCATTCATGCAGAGTCATAGGCAAGATTTGAACTCAAACTTTTTATTTCTGTACCAAGCTACAAAACTTTTCACCTCAATCTCCATTTAAATCCCTCTGTTTTAGGAGACAATAGCAAGCCCATTTTACTCCCCATGTGGAAATTATTCAACTTGAGAATCTTTGGCAGCCACCTAGCTTTAATAAACAAATAAATTATTAATAATAAATAAAAAATGATTTAATTAAGAAATAATGAAATGATTAATTATTTAAATTTAATTTTAGATTTAATATTTTGGGAGGTTTTCTCAATTGCCAAGTACCTCCTGGGTTATTTCACTGCCTTCTCAGGTGTTCAGCAGCTGCAAGCCAGTGTTTTAAGGTATAACAAAAAATATAATCTGTAGTTAAAGAAACAAGCTATTGGAAGCCAATGATGATCCATTGCCAGGTATCCACCAAAGTCCAACACTAAGCCCAGAAGGAAAAGAGAAGGGAAAACAATAAGCATTTAGATAACACTCAGTATTTGGGTGCTAGATAAGGAATATCCCATTTTCTTTACAAATAGTTTCTCATTTAATTTTCAAAACAAGCCTAGAAGGCATATGTTATTATGATCTCCATTTTTCAGTTGAGAAAGCTGAGGCAGACAATGGTCAAATGGACTTGTTTAGAGTCACAGATCTAGTGTCTAAGATTGAATTTGAACTCAGATCTATGCTGACTCCAGGTCTAGCAGTCTATCTCCTGAGCCACTTAGATGAAAGACAATTATTATAGGTTTGCTGAATCAAATGAATGGTTAAATGAATAAATGAATAACCCAATTAGATAATGAAAAATATTAAGAAACTGAAGATCAAAGCATATTTTTCACTTATTTTATGCTTTATTATATTTTTTCTCTTTTTGATTTGTTTCTTCTTTCACAACTATGACTGATGTGGAAAAGTTTTATATCACAACACATGTATAAACTAAATCAAAGTACCTACCTTCTTTAGAAGAGGGGAGGGAGAGAAAAAATTTGAATTCAAAATATTATAAAATTGAATGATAAAAATTTTTTGTAATGTATTTGGGAGAAATTAAATACTATTATTGATGAGAATTAGATAAGGAGTATCTAAAGAAAATTAGATTTAATTGAGGTCTAGTGGAAGGTTTGGGGTACAGGGAGTCAAATAGAGCTCCCCTGCAATCCCTTTGGATTTGGCACAAAGATACAGAGTTAAATGAGGTCAAGTAGTGGTGCAAGAGTCTTCTGTAAAGGAATTTACAGACCTGAAAACCTAGATTGATAAAAGAGGTTTATTATGGGGTTTGGAAGTAAGGTTTAGTTAGTAAAGTTGAGGGTAGAAATAAAAGAGCACTAGAGCTATAGGTCCGGTGGGCAGAAACCCTTGACATGACCAGCGTAAGGATGTTTGAGATCTCTGCAAAGAGTGGGCTCCAGTTTTACCCCTTTTATAACAGAGAGGCTTTTGGTAATCTGAAGAGGCTCATGAGTGGAGTCCCAGGTTGGCCTTTGGCTGGAGCTTTAGCCAGGATTAGAAATTGAATAGAATTCCATGGGTTTTTAGATAAGGAGGTTTTTAGATAAGGAGATTTTAGATAAGGAGGTTTAGATAATGGGGTTGGGAAACCTGAGCAGATCATTAGAATGGGGGCTGGGACAGCCCAAGTTAGCTCAGATCCAATAGGGGCTGGGAGAGCCCGGATATCTCCCATTGGAATTCAACCATGGGGGTTGGGAATCAGAAAGGAATCTTAAAGGGGTTATAACCCACATCATTATATTGAAAAAATATTAAACTTGGGACATATTCTAAATGGACAGAAAGAGGAAATGGAGTTTAAGAAATATATCACAAACCTTGTTCAAAGGCATGATAAAATGATGATTCAGTTATTGAGGTATCTTATTGAGTCCTTACTAAGAACAGAATTGTTCTTTAAAAAAAAAAAACCAAGAAAATGAAGAGTTTCACAAGTTCACAACATAAGAGCATTGAATTAAAGATCTGAGCATTCTTTGGCCCCATGAGCAGAAATAGAAATAACGGAAAAACATAGCAAAAAAACAGCTTTAGGCTTCATGTAGGGGAAATTTTTCTAACAATTAAAACTAATGAAAATAGGAATGAGTTGCAGTGGGAGGTTATGGATTCCTTTTCTAGGAGGTCTTTAGAAAAAGTTCGGATACTACTTGACGACAGTGTTAGAATGGGATTTCCTTCTATCTAAGTTGTTCCTGTGGAACACCTTTTGATTTGTCCTAGTTGACATTGAAATTTGCGAAATTGATTAAAAAGTCCTGATTACAAAGGAGGAGACATGAATTTAAATCTTACAATTGTTACAAATCACTATGGATTGAAGTACATGGGCACTAAAGTCTCTTCCTCCAACTCTGAGATTTCATGATTTTCTGACCCTCAAACCTGTGCTCTTTCCATGTCAAGATGCAGATTTTCCTATCATTCTTGAGTAACTTTTACTTCTAGGTCACCCACCGCAAAGCTTAGATACCCCCTGCTTTCAGCAGTAGCAAAGATGGGATACATTCGGTCAATTCCACATCCTCCGATCAAGGCAGGGACTCCTTGGGTGAATCACTCACAGGAAGGCAGCTGCCTCGGGGAGGCTTGCAAAAGAGGGAGGTTCTGCTAATGAGGGTGAGTGTGGCAAGTCATTTTCAGAATTGCTGCTAGATTATGTTTTGTTCTGGAGATAATTGGGATTGCGGAGATGGGACTGACCCTACTTCCTTTGGGCAGGACTCCCCAGCCCTATAAAGGGGCTCTTGCTGGCACTACAGCCATCCATCGGCCATCTGATACCTCGTCTGCACTAGAGCATCTGGTGAGTCTGACTTTCTTTAGAACTGATTTTGAGGTTGGAATTTCTCTCCAAGGTTAAGGCAGAGGAGGCCGTTTGGGGAAATGGACAGAGCCCTGGCTTAAGCATCAGAAATGCTGGGAGCTGATGGCTTCCAGTCCCTACGCTGCAGCTAACTAGCTGTGGAACTTTAAGGAAGTCACTTAATCTCTTTTGGTGTGCGTTTCTTCCTCTGCCAAAGGTCTTTATGGCCTACTGGTAATCTTGAAAAGTGGCTTTGTATCCTGGGAGGTCAGGGAATTGCTTTTCTCTTTGGATATCTACAAAGCTTAGCATAGCACCTGGCACAGAAGGCGCTTAAATGCTTATCAATTGACTGTCCATTGGATAGTTCTTTGAAATGTCACAACTGGATAATTTCATATTAAATATTTAAGATGTCCTTGTGGAACACTTTTTGATTTGTCCTAGCTGACACTGAAATTTGTGAAACTGATTAAAAAGTCCTGATCAAAAAGGAGGAAACATGAATTTAAATCTTATAAATATTTCAAATCACCTATGTGACCTTAGTTTTTGTTCTGGGTCTTATCAGCATTTAAAAGATTAAAGTTGAAAAGGGCAACTAGGGAATGTAGGCACTAAGCCCAGAGTCAGGAAGACTCATCTTTATGCATTCAAATATGGCCTCAGATACTAGCTGTATAATGCTGGGCAAGCTACTTACTGCTGGTTGGCTCAATTTCTTTATTTGTAAAATGAGCTGGAGAAGAAAATGGCAAACCACTCCAGTATCTTTTCCAAGAAAATCCCAAATGAGGTCACAAAGAGTTGGATGCAACTGAAACAACTGCATGATGGCAACAAAAGGTGAAAAAGCCTTTTCATTTTTAAAATTAAGGTTTTGCAGTAGATAATTTCCAAACACTCCTGGCTCTAACATAAAGAGATTCTCTTTTTCAAACCCCTGTTTTTTGAATTCCAAGATCATTTCTTTGTTGTTGTTTGTCCTTCACTCTTTAAAAATTTTTTTTGATATTTTTATTTTTCCAAATTCATGCAAAGATAGTTTTCAAAGTTAATCTTTGCAAAACTTTGTACTCCAAACTTTTCTCCCTCTTCTCCTCCATCCACCCCTCCCCAAGACAACAAGCAATCCAAGATCATTTCTAAATTGCATTTTTTATGATATGTGTTATAAAGGCAGCATCCTTGGAAGGATATGGTTAAATTTAGAGCCAGGAAACCTGGGTTTAAATCCTGAATCTGTCATTTATGACTATCTGTGTGACTTTTGACAATTTACTAGGTCTCATTTCCCTTATTTGTAAAAAAAAGGGAGGTGGATTAGACCACATCTAAGATTCTTTTTTATTCTGAATCTTCAATCTTTTCTCAATGAGGTTCATGCAGTTGGTTGTATGGTTTGGGATATTCAGAAAAGGGTTTTTGATGAATCTTTATAGAATTCCCATGGGACGTCTTGAAACATGCATTACTTAAGAAGAGGCCCAGGAGAAATTTAAGAAGGACCTTGGACTACAGGATGCTTTGGAAGGTTTTGAAGTCCTATCCTCCTTTACAGGAGTTTAGTGGTTTGAGCAGAAGCTCCCTTTGGGCCTTCAGAGTCACCCCCAACTGAGCACAAGCTCCTGGAACAGCCTGAGAGCCTCTGGCACTGTCTCTGTGTCTATCTTTCCCCAGGCTTTAATAAAATCCTATGGTTATGGTTATAATGGTGGTGTAGATTCATCCTAAATTCACCAGAATTTCAGTGACTTTGGTCTTTTGTCCTTAAGATTTAATTGATACCCACAAACCATTTATAAAATCATATAGTCATTAAATATTCATTTGGGAAGCATTTTTTGTAATTCTTTTAAATGTGTTAAGGACCTCCCCTATCATCTGGTCCACTACCAACTCCTTTATTTTTCAGATGAGTCCACTAAGGCTCAGAAAATCTTTTCCCTTTATGGTTACTTTTCTTAGACTATGTGTTTATCCTATATATGCCAATTTACATACCTATTTTCTCTCCATTGTAAGCTCTTTGAGATCATGAAAAATATTTGTCTGTCTTTGGATTTCCAGTGCTTAGCAAAGTGCCTGGTGCACAATAAAAACCTCCTCAATGCCTCTTGATTGATAGACTCAAACAGGTGTGTTCTATCTTCCAGATTAATGTTCCTTCCTCTGTCCTACATGTCCAACCTTATAATTTTAAAGAAGGGAAAACAAATCCAGAGAAGTGGAAGAAATTGCTCACTGTTTCCAAGGGACACTTGTGGTATTTGTTACCATCATTAGCTGGGGTTCCTAAACTATTTAGAAAATCAACATAGAATAGAGAGAAATTGGCTGGAGAGTGCAAGGAGTATTGAAAGGGCAAGGCAGAGGAACTCCATTGAAATTGGGATAATGATAAACATCTCAATTTCATCAGTCTGAAGAGAAATTTTCTCCTATCTTTTCATGCCTTAATCCATGATCTTTATGGGTTTCCATGGCTTCCAAAATTTATCACCTATTAATAAGATTGAACTTAATTTGGTAGATCATATATAAATCATGAATTACTTGTCCTGAATTAGAATTCCTCCCATTTAGGAAGGACCTGTTAGAGCATGTACTACACATTTTAGATATTGTGACTCCAGGGTAACTTTTCTGTGATGACATATGTTGGGGGAAGGATATGAGGGGAGAAATTACGACATTAGCTCACTTTATGGCATATTAGTTTATATGGGCATTTCCTCATATAACAGGATCACAAAGTAAATAAATAAATAAGGTGATATTATTATACCTACTTTGAAGATGGAAAAACTAAGTCTAAGAAAAATGAAGTGACTTTCACAAATCATTTAACTAGAGAGTATCAGATCCAGGATTTGAATTTAAGATTTCTGACTCCCACTAAAATGGCATTTGAAACTTTAACATTCAGCCTGAGATTTCTAAGATAATACTTAGTTCAATAAAAGGGTTCAGACCATCCTACCCTTAAAAGTTCCTGACTGAACACTGCCTTCTATTTCTTTCAGATTCACTGAGATACAGGAAAGATGTCTTACCAGTATCAATGCAAACAGCCTTGCCAACCTCCTCCCAAGTGCCCACAGCCTTGCCAGCCCAAGTGCCCACCACCTTGCCAGCCCAAGTGCCCAGAGCCATGTCCTCCCAAGTGCCCACAGCCTTGCCAGCCCAAGTGCCCAGAGCCATGTGCTCCTAAGTGCCCACCGCCTTGCCAGCCCAAGTGCCCAGAGCCATGTGCTCCCAAGTGCCCACCACCTTGCCAGCCCAAGTGCCCAGAGCCATGTCCTCCCAAGTGCCCACAGCCTTGCCAGCCCAAGTGCCCAGAGCCATGTGCTCCCAAGTGCCCACCGCCTTGCCAGCCCAAGTGCCCAGAGCCATGTGCTCCCAAGTGCCCACCACCTTGCCAGCCCAAGTGCCCAGAGCCTTGTCCTCCCAAGTGCCCTGAGCCAAGTCCACCACAGCAGTGCCAGCAGAAATGCCCCTCATATCCTCCACCCTATCATCAGCAGTGCCCACCTAAGAGGAAGTAACAGTGCCTAACGCTGGCAACACCATGAAATAGGGAACATGAGTAATCCTGTGCATATCTGGGCTCCTACTCCGTCTATGAATCTCCAAGTTTCTCTGTCTTTGTTCTTCCCTGAAAGAAAAATCAAGGAGAAGAGTTTTTGTTCTTAAAACTGAGTCTGTTCAGAAATAACACCTCTGACTCACTCCCATCTCCATACCTCCTGAGATGAGAGGCTTCAGAAAAAGGACTAACCTACTTTACACTGGACTTCCTTCCTGGAACCTCAATGGAAGGATGACCTTAAAAGAACAGACTCACTGGCCTCTTGCATGACCTCTTTGTGCTGTAATGTGGATGGTGATTTTCATTTCTTGAGCCCTTGTGTAACTCTTTTTCTGTTGACTCAAATAAAATAATATGTTTCATGGTGACACGAGTTGCTTTTCTCCTGTCTTCCCAGTCCTCACCCCCAATTTTTCAAGTGGTGTCAGAGCTGTCCTGAGGGTGTTTTCCATTCCTGTTTCATGACTTGATGTAGGCTCTATCAGTTGGGAATAACAGGATCTTTTTTTGTGTGCATAGAGCTTCTTGGTTTATATTCCTTAGGATTTCATTTATTTCTGGCAAAAACCCTGAACAGAATAGGGCTGGCAAAAATATTTTCTTCATTTTCTTACTGATAAAACTGAGGTGCTATGAGGTTGTACGACTTGCTCAAAATCATATAGTATGCAAGGATTTCATATAGAATGCAAATCTCAGTCTTTTTTGTTGCTGTCCAGTGACACTATTCTTCCCTACTACAAGTTGACTTTGGTTTACTCTCACCTTTCATATACACATACATATATATACACATGTAAATTTATCTATCTATTTATCTTATTTAATCTGAAGGAGGCACAATTCTATAAGAATAATGGAATTGAAAATGGTGAAGGAAATGTAAGGGCAACAAAAAAGTTTTTGTTTTGGTGACACTGGAAGTAAAAAAAATAGGGGGTAGATAGATGATAACTGATAATTGAATCATTCAATTCTTATTTCATTTCTTTACTCTTGCTAAGGAAAATGACCTTTCCCCCAGAAATGACAAAGCAAAGTGGCTAATAGGAAGTTGATGCTTAAGGTAAAGAAGGAAATAATTTGAGACCCACCTAATTGCTGTTGAAGAGAACCACCAAGAGGGGTGAAGATCCTTGAGTCTATGATATATGAAGATTGAATTAAGGATATGAGCATGCTCAGTGTGGAGAATCTCTTTGGTCCCATTGGGTAGAAATAAAGGCAACATAAAAACATGGTAAAAGGGCACTCTCTAAGAGAAAGTGGTTCCTATGGAATGGTTTACTAGAAAATTCTCCAGATAATTTATAGTAGCAAGGTAGAATATGCCAGGAGTTGAGAAGAAGTACAACAAAAAATAAAACATAGCCCCTGTCCTAAAGGAGATTATTTGAGTTCATTTGAGTGTGAGACAAACTGGCAATATATTAACACATTTTTAATTCTTTTTTCAGACAGATTTGAACCACATCAATTTATTAGAGAAAATGTTGTATAAAAGGTCACTCAGGAAGCTCTCAAGCTTACTCTTCCCCCATCAGAAAAAGTTTGCTAGCCCTCACTTAATATGGCTAGTCAATTCATTGAATTCTGTCTTTCTTTAGGGTTATGGGGTTTGCTGAATCTTCTTGAATCTAGAAATAAACATATGCTTCCTTTTATGGGTCTTATTTTCAGTGGTGCCAGGTAAATTACCTTGAACATTTGTTAAGTTTCAAGAAGATTTTGCTACACCGTGTTGGGAAAGAGACAGAACTGAAGACTCTTGCCCTTCATTACTGCAGCCATGATAATTGGCTCTCCTGTCCCACTCCCCTGTTTACAAGAACAGGAGGGAGGGGCAGCTAGGTGGCGCAGTGGATAGAGCATCAGCCTTGAATTCAGGAGGACTCAGTTCAAATCTGGTCTCAGATACTTAGCACCTTCTAGCTGTGTGACCCTGGGCAAGTCACTTAACCCCAGCCTCAAAAAAAAAAAAAAAAAAAAAAAAAAAAAAAAAAAAAACCAGGAGGGAGTACTGAGTCTGACAAGGTAGAAGTCACCTTTCTTTGGTTTGGGAAAGATCATCAAAGAAGGCATTACGATATCATTTTTTCCTGGGCTTTGACTTATGAGTAGCATTGTTCGATATTGGAGTAAAAGGGGGGAAATATGGAAATTTTAAGCATGTGAAACAACATGGTATAAAGCAGATGGGTAAGAAAAACCTGGAGTGAATCTCTCATAGTTTGTAGTTGGACAATGTAATCTTAGCAGTGACATTGCTATTTGAGTAAAGGAGTGACATAGCAAAGAATCCCTGCTGAAGAGAGACATTACCAAAAACAATACCCTTTGCAGCCAGAATTGGTGGGTGATATGGATATCGTGTCTGGAATCCTTATTTCAACATCACAGGATCCAGAAATCAGAGGGAATGGCTTTATGGAATCATGTTTAGGGAATGATATGAAGCTGGAATGATCTGTGTAAAGTGCCTTCCTAGGAAAATTGAATTTCTCTGTCATGAGATACTATCACCGAAGCCCCAAAATGACTTTTTCTCTCACATGTCTAATTTTCAGTATTCTTAAGATATGAGTACTTGCAAAACTATATGGGAGAAAAAAAAGACAAAAAAAATAAATAAAATGGTCCCTTCAAGGAGCTTGCATGGTACAATTAGTTGGATCAATTGCCAAATCTTGTCCATTATACCTTTCCAATAGCACTAATGACTGTTGCTATGGTGAGCTCTTCCAAACTAGACCTCTACAGATCATGAATGTTAAAGAATTTGATAGAGCACTCCTTAAGCCACTTCCTAAGTGCTCCCCATATCCCATTTCTATTTTGATTTGAGAACAAAATCAAATGGACGCTATCAACATTTCAGGAAAGAACATGTCAAAGGCTTGTTCCATTTTTCAACTTTGTGATTTCTCAGACCACAAATCCCCTACCCATGACCATTCCCCCAAATGTACTGTTTCTCCTGTTTGAAAGTGAATTCCTTGAAAGCAGAGACTGTATTGTTTTATATGTGCACTTGTAGCGTCAGATGTAATACTTGACATTTATTAAGAGTTTTAAAATTCTATTGTTTCATTCATAGTTCTTGAATCCACTTTTTCCTATCCAATCACCCAAATTTTGCCATTGATCACTTCATTTTTGGGTCATAGTAGTACTTATTTACTAGTCTTAATATTCAATACTCAATAAATTTCTGGTCTTGTTCCAATCCAATCTCCTTGTTGACTTTATGGCCAGATGAGTCTTCTTATGTATTATGCTTGTTTAAAAAGTAAATCTCCCTTATTCCCTCCCTCTTCTTATTGGGTTAGTCATCATTTAAAACAGATTTATAAATATATTGAAAACAATACTATGCATACTTCTGTTTATCAGTTCTTTCTCTGAAAATGGATAGCATCTTCTTTCATAGATCCTTTGTAGTTGATTTGAATATTTTTAATATTCAGAGTAACTTGATTGTTCACAATTATTTTGTAAACAATATTGCTGTTGCTATATATCATGTTCTCTCTTGGGTCTGCTTATTTTACTCTTCATTATTACATGCAAGTCTTTCCATGTTTTTCTAAACCAATCTGCTTACTATTTCTTATAGTACAGTAGTATTCTATAATAATCATATGCTGCAATTTGTATAGCTATTCCCTAATTCATGCATATCCCATATCCTATCAATTTCCAATTCTTTTCTACCACAAAGAATACTGCTTTAAGTGTTTTGGCCAATTTGAAATGTGTGAGATGATATCTCAAAGTTATTTTATCTTGTATTTCTTTAATCAATAATGACTTAGAGCAGTTCTAAATAGTTTTGATAATTACTGCCTTATAACATTAAGATCTGATAGTGCTAAACCTTCTTTTCTTTTTTCAGTAATTTTCAGTAATTTGAATTCAGTCATTTGATATTCTTGATCTTTTGTTCTTTCAAATGGATTTTATTATTTCTCTTCTAGCCAATAAAATGATTTTTTGGTAATTGGGATGACATTGAATAAATAGATTAAGTAGAATTTTCATTTTTATTATATTGGCTCTGCTTACCCATAAACAATTAATATTTATTTCTTCAGTTATTTAAGTGACTTAATTTGTATAAAAAGTGTTTTATAATTTTACTCATGCAGTTCCCAGGTTTGTTATCATATTGCCGTCATATACTTCCAGGCATTTTATGTAACCTATAGTTATTTTAAATGGGGTATCTTTTAATATCTTTTTGGGGGAGCAGGATTTTGTTGATAATACATAGAAAAGCCAATGATTTATGTATGTAAGAATCCCTCCCTTATCCTCTTCTCTTACTCTGCTATTCCTTAATCTACCCACCCTTTTAAGAGTCCATTTCTTATCATCTCTTTTTAAGAATCACTCCCTTATCTTTTCCCCTTATCCTCCTATTTTTTTGATCTATTACCATTTTAGAATTCTCTCCCTTATTCTATTCTCACCCTTCTGTTTCTCTGTACTTTAAGAAAACTTTTATACCCTTATAAAAGTATATGCTATTTTCTCTTTAATCCCATTTTGATGGGAATAATATTCTAGTACTACCATTCCCTTCTGCCTTCACTTTAGAAATTACATTCACACATCTTTAGTAAGAGAAAATTTCTTTACCTCTTCATAACCAATTTTATTTTTTATGATCATCCCATTATACAACTCAATCTTAAGCCGGCTATCTATGAATGCTTTTTCAAACTGCTTTAAACATTTCAACATTTCAAAATACCTTTCAAACATTCTTAAAATTTACAGATAATGTTTTATTATGTAAGAAGTAAACATTTTGACTTTGTTAAATTCTTTATAATTATTCTTTTTTTTATAATTATTCTTTACCATTTGTCTTTTCATATTTTTCTCAAATCTAATTGGTCAAAATTTCCACTTAGTTCTCATTTATCCTTCATTAATACCTAAAAGCCCTCTAGCTTATTAAATATCCATTTTTCCCTTTCAGAATTATACACAGCTTTTCTGAGTGAGTTTATTCTTGGTTGCAAGCCCAGCTCTTTTGCTCTTCAGAATATAATGTTCTATGTCCTTTGTCTTTTAATGTAGAAGCTACTAAATCTTGTTATTCTGATTGTAGTTCTGCAGTATTTGGATTTTTTTCTAGTTGCAATAATATTTTCTCCTTGACCTAGGAGCTTCAAAATTTAAGCTATGATGTTCCTTTGACTTCCCATCTAGGGATCTCTTTCAGATTTGTGGATTTTTTTCTGTTTCTATTTTGCCCTTTCATCTAAAAAATTCAGAGAAATTTTCCTTTATAGTTGCTTGCACTGTAGTATCTAGACTCTCTTTTTTGATTACAACTTTCAGGTAGTCCAACAATTTTTATATTGTCTCTTCTTGATCTGTTCCCTAAGTCCCAAATGAGATGTTTTACATTATCTTCTATTTTTTTCATTTTTTTAAATTTTGTTTTATTATTTCTTGATGTCTTACAAAGACATTAGCTTCTCCTTGCCAAATTCTAATTTTTGAAGTCATTTTCTTCTCTAAATTTTTGGCTATTTTCCAGTTGGTTGGTTTTCTTTTCATGATTTTCTTGCATTACTAATCTTGTCCTAATTTTCCCTCAGCCTCTTATTTGATGTTTAAAGTCCTTTCTAAGCTCTTCTGAAAACTCTTTTTGGATTTTTGACCATTTTGCTTTTTTTTTTTCTTTGAGATAAAAGTAGCTATTTTAACTTCACTATCTTCTGAGTTTAAAGCCAGACTTTCTCTGCCACTAAAGTAGCTATCGATGGTTGGATTATTTGTCTTTTGTTTACTCATTTTTAGGAACTTGTTCCTTGCCAGTTAACATTTTGTTAAAGTCAAGCTCTGGTCCCAAATTTGGGTAATAATAATTCGAACTTTGGGTTTTTTACTACTGTTTTCTAAGCTCTATCTGAGGATCTGACTTCAGATACTCTTCTCTGACCAGGGTCCCTAGCAACATTGTGATTGCAAATGCTCTTACTCCCTGTAGTATCACCTGCAGGAGCAAGCTTTAGCTCATTGCTCTGCCTAAGAAGGAAAATTAGGGACTCTGACCATTGTGAATGTGTTCACTGGAGTATGCCTACTTTTCCTCATCTATAGCCATAGCGAGGGTGTGTCTAATAAGCACACTAAAGTCTTAAATCCAGAGCCAGTGGAGGGGAGGGTCCTGCAGACTTCCTCTAATTAACTGCTGGATCCCCACATTCTCCATGAAGAGAAAATTCCAGAAGCTGAGACTGTTACCCTAATACACCTACCCCCAAGGTTTATTGTTTGTTGGTTCAGTGGTTTCTGTCCAGAGATATTTGAGTTTCAATCAGGTCAACAACCACCCTGGGAAATTGGTTTTTCCCAACATTCTCCCAAACTGTTTTAGGGGACAACTGCTTTACTCCAGCTTTTAATTATTTCTGATATTTGGACTTCAGTTTGAGACATTATTTTATATTACTTATGGGATAATTTAGAAGAGACAGGTAGTTAACTTCCTGCCTTATCCGGTCATTTCCCAAAAATCTTGTTCCTTTTGTGTTTTTCTAATTATATCTTCCCCACACTCAAAAACTTTGAAAGATCTCTATTTCCTACTAAATTCAGTAAAAGTTTATTAGCTTACCATTCAAAGTATCATCAGGCTTTAATCTACTTCTGAAGGGGCAGTGAAGTTGTATTCCCTTTAAAATTATCATTCTAAAACTGTGTTCCCTTTTGATCGTGGAGTCTCAGGCCCTCCTGGGAAAGCATATCTCCCCAGTTAAATGTCGTTATTCAATTAGAAATCTTGGTCAAAAGGCACCCCATTGATCTTTTAGGGATGCCAGATCTTTTAAAATTCCAATTGGAGATCTGGACTGGATATTGATAAGCATCTAGTGTCTTTCTTTTCAACCTGAAATCTGAGCCTCAAGATTCCTTTTTAAAGGGCAATTTCTGAAATCATTCTTTGCAGAAGGTCCAAAGCAGCTTGCTCTGTTTCTTTGGTATAGCTGCTAGGACCCTGCCTTCTGAGAAGGCTTTCTCTTCTCAGTGCCAGCCTCCATTTCCCTAATAGGATTTTGCCACTAAAGAAGTCCATCTCCTAGCAAAACTGGCTTCCTATCCAACAATAAATGTCCATTTTTGCCACCGAAAACTCTTTGGGTTCATGAATTCTTTCACATTGAACCTGTTGACCAAAAGAGGATTTCTCTGACTGCCACTAACTTCTTCACTTCTTTAAATCTTATCTCATAATCTTCTCTCCAAGTACTTCATCGAATTGCCAAACTAGATTAAATATGTTTCCCCATATTTGTCATTTTTCATCTTTGTGTACTTGCTCACACCATCTATAATGCATTGAATGGTTCCATCACTACTGTTAAAATCTTTTTCTGTTTAGGACCAAACTCAGATGGTTCCTCTACTTCCCACCCTTTCTTCACTGATCCCCTAATTGATAGTGGCATTCTTTGCCTCAGATTTCTCAGAGCAATTTGTTCTTAACCACTTCTCTATTGCCCTTCAATATATTCTGTTTTTCATCAGTCTTATTGGTATACACATCTTAGTTCCTTTATGCTTTCAGATGCATGAGGGTAGAGAGTGTTTCTTTGTAAATCTTTTGTTTCCCTCACATTGTCTAACACAGTTTCTGTCATAAGCTTCAGTATTTGACTTCAACAATATTTAATTTTGTTATTTTGAACACTCCTTTATTTCATACAGATTGTAAGCCATTTGTATCTTAGTTGATAGACTTTGAGAGCTAGACATGGCAGAAACATTCATTACCCATCTGCAAAGCTGATGATCAACATATGCTGCATATCGCCAACATTTGTGGCTTTAACCAAAACTTACCACATTGGAGTTGGAAGGGCTTTTAGATGTCATATAGTCCCAATGCCTAAAGGATCCACCAATTAATAGCCATACAATATGTACTTAAACACTTCCAATGAGAGGAAACTCATTGAGTTTTCTTAATGCTTGTGCCTTCCTTCTATTGATCATTTCCAGGTTACTTTATAAATATCTTGTTTTTATATGTTGTTTGCAAGTTTTCTCATTAGATTGTAAGCTCCCTAAGTGTGTGTGTGGGTGCTATTTTAAAATTTTTCTTTAAATTCTTAGATTGATCACAGCTAGACAAGTTGCAAATTCTTTTGATAAACTCAAGGTGGGCAATCAATAGTATTGTTGAATTGTTATCATTATTGGGTTATTTCTTCAATGAAGTTGAAATCTGTCTTTTTGTACTTTATCCATTTTTCTTTGCCCTACCCTCTGGAAACCCACTGATTCATAGAATCAGTCTTCTACATGATACCCCTTCAAAGGTTGAGACTAATCTTCATGCCCTCTCTGTCTTTTTCAGAGCAAACATTCCTATATTTTTAAAACCATTCCTCATCGGAAATAATTTGAAGGTGTTCTGGCCTTCATATTAATGTATTTTAGCTTCTCAATATTTTTCCTAAGATGTGGTGCCTAGAAATAGTGCAAAATCTTTCACATATAGTCTGATCAAGGTAGTGTAGAGTTGAATTATCTTCCTCATTGTGGGCACTGCATTTTTATTAGTGTGGCTCATGATGTGAATTACTGTTAGAAATATACTCTTGACACTGAAAATCAGATATCAAGGAAAATTCATTAAAGAAGAATCTTAAGAAATTGTCTTAATGTTTTGTCCAGAAGTGGGCTCTACTTCTCTTTGGGAAGAGGGAACACTGACCACAAAAACAGGAGAAGCTTTATACTTGCTGTGTGGTGTAATCCCTCCCTTCAGAGAACAGATTGCTCTATTTCTTATGATTTACAATCTTTCTGATCCACCCACTACTGTTTTCCCTTAATATGTACAAAACATGTACCAGTCCCCTCATCATACATCCCATGTTCAAAAATGGTGGAAAAACTCCTCCTATAGGTGTGTTGTTTAATATTCAATTAGCCTATTAAGCAGGCTCAGTAGTGATTTAGTCAAGTCCTGTCATAGAACTCAACTAGTTTGGGCTGGATGGGCTATTCTTTCTGATTGGTTAAATCCATCTGTGCTTTCCTATCCCCTCTTCCAGATTCCTTGTTTGCTCAAGGCTTCCATTGATCACTTAATTGTTCTGTGAATCTTAACCTTTCTTAACCTCTCACATTCTGAAAACCTTTTGGTCAATGGTACCCACTATCCCACACCACCTCAAAGCTTGCAACACTGTGGAAACCCAACTTTTCAGCATTTCTCACAAAAGGGACCTCAAATACCATAAAATTCAATCCATAAGTGAAAAGGAATCTCCACCATAAACATCAGAGCTGACAAGTAGTAATCCATTCTCCAAGATCTTGAATGAGGAGGAATCCAAGACTTCCTGAGGCAATCCATATCACTCTAATTATTAGGAAACTTTTCTTGTATCCCATTTTAATTTGCTTTTTTGATTTCTACACCCATTCCTCTTTATTCTTTTCTTTTGGGCCAAATAATAAATCTGGTTCCTTTCCATGTAGTTCCCCTTGAAGACAGATAGCCTAAACCTTTTGACACTCCTCTTCTATAGACCAAATTTCCTAATTCATTTCCCATAGTCTCAAAACCTTTTACCACCATGGTGCCCTTTATCTGGATGATAGTTACATTGTTGATATCTCTCCTAAACTGTGAAGTGCTGTACTAAACCCAATATTCCAGATTTAGTTCAATTAGATCATTATACAATTGCAATAAGCACCTCAACTTTAAAAGATTTCCTGTCTCTTTTTAAAAATATCTTATTTTTACAAACACATGCAAAGACTGTTTTTAACATTTACCTTTGCAAAATCTTGCATTACAAATTTTTCTCCCATTCTCCCTCCTCCCTCTCTAAGATAGCAAGCAATCTGAATAGGTTAAACATATGTAGTTCTTCTAAATATATTTCCACATTTGTAATGCTGCACACACAAAAAAATATCAAAAGCGAAAAAACCATGAGAAAGGAAAAAATCCAAGCAAACAAAAATTGAAAATAATATGCTTTGATCCACACTCAGTTTCCATAGTTCTCTTCCTGGATGCAAATGGCTTTCTCCATCACAAATCTATTGGAATTGCCTTGAATCACCTCATTGTTGAATGGAGTCAAGTCCACCACTGTTAAGTATCACATAATATTGTTATTACTGTGTACAATGTTTTCTTGGTCCTGCTCACTTCATTTAGCAACAGTTTATTTAAGTTTTTCCAAGTTTCTCTGAACCTTTTTTCTCAATAATAATATTGCAACAATTTGGGGGGTTCTCTATCACACTATGGATTACATAAAGCCCAAAGTTCCCCAACATCCTGAAAATTCCTTTCAAACAAATTTCTTTGGAATCATGTCTCAGACATTCTTTATTTGCAAAGTCGTTTTTTGATCCTAAGACCAAAACTCTATATTGATGCCTATTATATTTCATGTGTGTTACATTCAGCCCCATTTCCTAGTGTGACAAGTTATTTTTCAATTTTGATTTCTTTGCATTATTGCATTTCTCTCTACTAGCTTTGTATCATTTGCATATTTGATAAAATATGAGATCTAGTATTTAATTGAATTAATGATAAAAATATTAAATAGCATAGATCTTTAGGGTTCTCCATTGGACTCATCTTTCCAAGATGACATTGAACCATTGGCAACTGTTTTTTGAATTCAAACAATTTGAATTCTACTCCACTAGTTCTGAATTCACCTAAATTTATTATTATCTAACCCTCAAGTCTTAGTTGGTCCATAAGGGTAGCATGAAATATTTTATCAAACTGTCAAATCAATTTGAGCTTTATCTATAACGTTGTCATGATTTACCAACTGACCAAAGTTTTCTGACTTTTGACTTATTGACTGACATTTCTTTTTCCTGGATTTTTAATGCTCATCTTTTTACTTCTCTTTTCTGAAGTTAGTAATATGCTTCATTATGAATGCCCAGAAATCACAATTTTGGATGATCTTTTAAATATATTGCATCGACTGTCAGGTCTTTCTGTATCTGAAGATGTAAGTCAGTTGAGTCGGGTGATTTGTATTCATCAAGGTAGCTATTTGTCCTTTTATTATCTCTCCATTTGACTTAGGAGTTTTCTAGTGAAAACTGTCCTGAGGAATTAAGAAATTGAGAACCTAAGAGAGGAAATTATTTCTATCAAAGTTATATAGAAAATGATGGGTAGCAAGATGATAAAATAGCTAGAATGCTGCACCTGAAGTCAGGAAGACTCCTATTCCTGAGTTCAAATTTGGCCTCAGACACTTAGAAGCTTTATGACCCTAGGCAAGTAGTTTAACCCTGTTTGTCTCAGTTTCTTCATCTGTAAAATAAAAAGGAATTACGAAACCACTTTAGTGTGTTTGCCAGGAAAATCCCAAAGTCCCAAATAGTCAGACACAACTGAAAAATGACTGAACAAATATAGACAATAAATGACAAATTAGATTGGATCTCAGATCTGAATGTAATGTAGTTCTTAATTTAGCTTATTCCTTCTTCAATTCATTTCATTTGGGGGTCATCTTCCTTTAATTCAATTCAATAAATAATGTCAAAATAAGATCTTAACAAGGATTAGCCCACCTAGTTGTGAATTTCTGTGAACAAACTGCTTAAATTCTTTGGGTCTGTTTTCTCATCTGTTAAAAAAAAGAAGGAGCTTTCACGCTGGATGATTTCTAAGGTCCTTGTAGTCTTTATATCCTATGGTAAAGGTACAGAATTCTAGAAGATCAGATCTCTAATAGAGGAACAATAGGAGAAAAACCAAGAGCCAATTGGATAAGAACTTTGGAAATTAATTTGCGGATTTAAGGAGAACAGTGTTGTTTTTAAAGTGGATGAAAATTACTTCATTACATTGGGGTCAAGGTACAGTATGTCTGACAGTGGCTGATTAGACCAAAACGCACTTGCAAGGCTCTACCACAGGGAGGCAGTAAGAAAAAACTGAATGTTTATGATGATGGTGGATGTGGCCAAACTGCACTTTGAAGAGAAAGTTCATTTTGCAATGAATGATCTTTACAAAAAGCATTGGCACAAACTAAAATACTAATTTGATTTTAGGATGGAACTCAGAGCTAACTGAGAAATCCCATACTAATTGTGGAATTTTGCTCAGAATTGGCACCTTGAAGAGAAAGATGAAACAGCTTGCTGGGTTGAATATGTAGGTGATATCAAAACTGGAGAGCAGCACAGGATGCTAGATGATACACTGAAGAATTAAAGACACTATCAATGGTGTGTGTGTGTGTGTGTGTGTGTGTGTGAGAGAGAGAGAGAGAGAGAGAGAGAGAGAGAGAGAGAGAGAGAGAGAGAGAGAGAGAGAGAGAGAGAGAGAGAGGGGAGAGGAAGGAAAAAGAGGAGAAGAGAGGAGAGGAGAGGAGGGGAAGAGAGAAAAGGAGGGAAGGAGAAACAGACAAAGACAGACAGAGACAGAGAAATACAGAGAGAGGGAGGGAGAGAGGAAGGGAGAGGGAGGGAGGGAGGGAAGAATGAAAAGAGGGAGAGAAAAAAGAGGCAGGGAGGGGGAGAAATATGAAGAGAAATGGGAAAAATATCCAACAGGTATTCAATATAGAAAAAGCAGAGAAAGGACCAACTCACAATTCACTATCAAGCTTCCTGAAACCTTGGAGGAAAGGCAGTTTTTAAAAATCAAATTTTATGGTCCTCTGATACTACACTGACTCTCCTCTCTACTGAGTGCTACAACTTGCAAAGTGGTTTCCATCCTTTGGGTCTTTGTACTTCTTCTGCTAAACCATCTGTTTCATGGTGTGACTGGGCATGTTTTCCCTTTCTAACCCCACACCTCATTTATCAAATGGTGTCAATTCTTTTCATATTAATGTTTTCCATCCATGTTTAGTGGGAACCTTTAGGCCTCCCCGATCAACAGAAATTACTGGATTGATTTCCTTTTGCATAGTACTTCTTGGCTTCCCAAGTACTTTATAGCTCTTGTTATCTCATTTATTTCTGGCAACCACTTTCAGAGCTGAACAAGCCAGGACTGTCATCTTGACTTGTATGATGAGAAAACTTAAGACTTCATGAGGTTATGTGGCTTGTTGTTATTCCCATCTACAGTGGCACAATCGTTGTTTATGTTTTTTCTGGGACAGCTAACTTTGCATCAATTCATTGAAGTCTTTAAATTCTTCTCTCTCTACATTTTTCAGCCTTAATTTCTTATAATACAGTATTATATTCAATCTCCAAATTAACCATAATCAACCCATAATCTGGGTTGAAAAGAAACTAACATGTACATCTAGAAAGATATAGAAATTTTCTGAATCTATAGAAAGATGAGAAAATGGGGGAGAGGGTAGAAAAGGGACTTTTAAAAAGTGGGTATAGATTTAAGTTTTAGGAGGGGGAAGAAGATAAGGAATTCTTGGAGGGGTGAGTGAAGTGAGGGGTGGGACGAAGAGGAGGAAAGACAAGGTAACAGGGATAGGATAAAAAGAGAGGCTAAAAAGGACAATAGTGATTAAAAAAGATGGGAAAACTTCACAAATTGTAACTTGTAACTTTGGATGTCAATGGAACATTTGTTTTGTGGTGGCAAAGAACTGAAAATTGCAGGAATGCCTATCGATTAAGGAATTATTGAACAAGTTGTGGTATATGATTATGATAGAATATTACTATGCTATAAAAATGATGATTTGTTGTTGATTTGTTGATTTTAGAAAAACATGGAAACTTGCATGAAATAATGACGAGCATGGTAGCCATTTCTTAAGGAGGGAGAGAAGAAAAAAGGAAAAAAGAAAGTTATATGATAACTTTATTATATATTTAAAAGGAATAACAATGACTTGCAATTTCACATGTAAACATCTTTTTATTATACTGTTATGGAAATACTTGTTTTATTCCATGAATTAAAAATAAAATAAATTTTTAAATCTCACCTATTTGGGGTTAGAAGGGCAAAATAAAAGCAAAATAATTCAAACACTCAATGCAATGTTTTTTCTACAAAATTTCCAAACAATTGGCCAAAAATTCTTAAATACTGAAAAAAATTCAGTGAAAGTCTTTATGATTTGTCACTCTGAATTCTAATGCTTTCTCTCTTGATTTTCTTCGAATTATATTGTATATACCTCATTTTTACTTACTGCTTGCATGTTGTTTCTCTCATTAGCTTATAAGTTCCTTGAAAATGGAGCATATCTAAAAGATATTTTGTTTGAATCAGAGGGTATATTACAGTGCCTAGCACATAGTCAGTACTTAATAAATGCAAGTTGATTGACTCATGGAACAACTAATAACATTTTTAAACTACTTTAATTGTTGGGTTTTTTCTTCCAATGAATTGAACCATCTTTCTGTATTTTCCAATGAGTTTTCCTGAACCTCAGTTGAATCACAGAACTACAGAATACTTTCATAGATTTGAAGCCAAATATAATTTGCTCCCTCTCTTTTCCAAACTAAACCATTCCTGTAGGACATGATTTAGAATCTTATTGGATCATTTGCTTGCCTTCATATGAAAGTGTTTCAGCTTAATAATGTTTTTCTTCATATGAAAGTGTTTCAGCTTAATAATGTCTTTCCTAAAATATGGAGCTCAGAATTAGAATATTTCAGATGTCATCTGACCAAGGCAGCATAGAGATGGACTATGTTTTTCTTCATTATGATGCTCTATTTCCACTAATTTCAATCAGTTCAGCCAACTTTTACTAAGCATGTTCTTTGTATCATATGGCAGAGCCTATGCCAATTTCTGGAGAATCAAAGACAAAGCTGAATAGTCCCTATTTTCAGAGAATTTTCATTACACGTGTAAGATTAACACCAATACTCTCCCTCCTCATTCCTGTCTCCTAGATTCCTTGGCTTCTTTCAAGCGTCAGATGAAATTCTACCTGCAACAGGAATGTTAGTGCTTTTATTCTGCTTATTACTTCTAATTTCTCCTGTATAAAGTTTGTTTGTATATTGCCAGGCACATGGTAAACATTTAATGAATGTTTATTAATTGTATAGAATCATTTCTTTTATTGCCCTCATTAGACTGGATTCCTTGGGAGAAGGGCCTGAGTTTGATTTTTCAATGACATAATATATGCTTAATAATATATGATATATACTTACAAAATATTTATGAATTGATTGATTAGAAAGTAAATAAGAAACACAAAGGAACTTCAGGAGGAAGAAAATGCTACTAATTGGGGATATAAGGAAAGGTGTAGTGTTTGAATTGGCATCTGAGCTGAGCCTTTCCCCTATGGAGGGGAAAGTGGGAAGTGGATGTATTTTAATCATTAGGGATCATTTATACCAAAAGTATAGGCTTTGTGAGCACAATATAGTATATGGGGCATAGGCACCAGACTAACTTGGGAGTCTATAATGAAGAATGCAGGTAGTAGAATAATATGACATAAAACTATTGAAAGCATTAACTTCCAGGAGGAAGAATTTGTATTTTATCCTTGAAGAGATGAGGACCTTGTTATTTGAGTTTTTCCTCTTACTTAGCCACCCTCCATCAATCCCACATCCCACAACCATTTGGTATTTCTAGAAACCAATTGTCTAAAACTTCAAATGAGGAAAGGACAAGTTTTTCTTCTTTCAGATTCCCAAGAGTGATGCCTTGGGGTCTGTGGAGAAATCCTGACCAAAACTGTCATCCATAAATCACTTATTCCTAGCAAATGTGATGAAAAGTATGGACTATGATAGACCCATTCATTTTTTTTTTGAGACTGGGTGACTCAGTGTCAGTAACCTGTCAATAAAAAGACAGGGTCTTTTGAAATGAAAATTGAATATTGAAAATTGAAAAATGGAAACATGCTTAACTCTATATCACTACTGGGTTTAAAGGTTTCTTCTGGTTTTCAGTCCATAATTCCATGATCATTATCTAACATCCCAAGAAGCAAAACCCCTTTACAAGTCAAGTTTTGGACTCATCCAGCTGGAATCAAAGAAACTTTAGTTTAGGATCAAGTTGAGTAGTGTCCAACCCAAAGGATATAATGAGTTGTTCTTAGACATAAAAAGCTTTAGTGGATACTAAGATGGAAGAGAGAATAGATAAAGGAGAGAAAACCTTTAAGAAATAGAGAAACGTCATGATCATAGAGAACTTAGGAAGTCTACTTGGATAGATAGATAGTACCTATACAAAGAGAATTAATCATGGGGAACTAAATTATTAAATACATCATATTTGTCCTGATGCTACAACAATGGGACAGTAATATGGTGGGAAGACCACTTGATTTGTAAAGAGATATCAATTCTGACCCTATCACTTAACTATTTGTGCTTTGGAGGAAATTACTTCCTTTCTCTAGATCTCATTTACTTCATCTGTATAATGAAAATGTTGGACAAGATCCCAGTTTCCTAACTGTGAGTCATGATCCCATGTGGAGTCTCATAAATGAAAGTGGAGGGTCACAAAATTTTATTATCTACAAATGTTTGATTTGTGTACCTATTTTATATACCTATAACATATAGGTATATATTATCTATATACCTGTTATATATTATATATATAATATATAGATATGTGTTATAGGTATATTATATATATATATATATATATATATATTTATTTATTTATTTATTTATTTTTTTTTTTGCCCATGGTCACAAAAATTTCTCAAGTGAAAAAGAGTTGTGAGTGGAAAAAGCTTAAGAAGTCTTGGACTAGACAATTTCTTCAGTTTTTGCTAACTCTAAATCTATGATCTTTTGCTCATGGAATCACATATTTTTAGATTTAAAATGTGCTTCAGCCCCCATTAAGTTCAACTCATAAATGAGGAATCCATACTATAAAAGAACTGGTAAATGATAATATAGTATTTTCCTGAGAATTTTCCTTGAGAGAAAATTCACAACTTCCTGAGGCAACCATTTAATTCTTAGGGATAGTCTAATTATTAAGAAGATTTTCTTGACCCCTAACATAAATTTGCCTCTTAGAACTTTCCTTATATTCTTCTTTGTCCTTTCCTCCTGGACTAACTTAACTGGAACAATTTCATTCCTTTTTCTTGTGACTGTCCAGAATATCCTTGAGGACAGCTGTATTGAGCCTTCTGAGACTCCTTTTCTCCATAATAATCATGGCCAGTGCCTTTCCCTGATCATTATATGTTGTGATCTCAATACTCTGTATAAGCATGGTGGTTTTATTCTGGATACAATGTCTTTATGAAACCCTATTTCAGGTGTAGTTTCATCAGGATATGGTGCATAGTGAAAGGATCACTTTCTTATTTCTAGAAGTTTTAAAGTTGCATTAACTTTTGGGTTTCCATATAACACTATTGATCTAAATATACTCAGAGTCCAACAAAACACTCAGATTTTTTCAGACTGTCTTCCAGGATATATTCTCTTTTCCCATGGGCCAGGTACCAGAAATCAGAATGAGTGCTTTTTGGGAAACATGTTTGGGAATTGATATTAAGTTGCGATAGTCTATATGCAGTACTCTCTTGGGAAATTATAATTTTTTCTCTTATAAAATACAATGCTTATCTCTAAGAGAAATTATATAATTTGATGAGATACTATAACATGGGTAATGAGTTTCTTATGTTGAATTTAACTCAGGTCTTCTTTACTCCAAATCTAGTGCTCCATTCATTGTTACCTCAATTCCTTATGTTCCATCAAACATATTTTACTGGACATAAAATCACTGCCACAGAAATAATAGCGTTATCATTAGTTGCATAATGGTAAACAGCATTAGACTTGGAATTGTAGTATTGGACTTAGTTCCAATCTTTGCCACTTAGCAGCTACAAACTGAGTCCCCCTGAGGATTTATTAAGTATTCACTATAGATGAGACCTTGTACTGAATGAGTCTCAATGATCCCTGCCATAGTTATTCTTAGTAAAAAAGGAATGCAGCAAACAAGAAGATTTTTAAAAATAATTTTAATAATACATTTTAAAATAATAAGTTTACCATTATGCCACCACTGATAATGCTATTATTTTTGTGGCAGTGATTTTGTGCCCAGTAACATATGTTTGATGGAACATGAGGCATTTAAGTGACATAATGAATGGAGCACTATAATTGGAATAAAAAAGACCTGAGTTAGAATTCAACATAAGAAATTCATTACCCATGTTATAATATCTCAACAAATTATGTAAAATCTCTTAGAGGTTGAGTATAGTATCTTTTATGAAATCTCTTCTGTTGTGTCAAACATTTGTTTAGAATTTTTGAATAAAGCTTTGGGATGTGCAGAAAGAACAAAAAATAGTGTGTCTAAATGAATCCTTCTGAAAGTGAGTTAAATAATTGAGAATGTAGGAGAGGTGTTAGTTATTCCATGGATAAGGACGCCCAGAGATGAGTGAACCATTTGGTCCAAGAACAATGGAAAAGGAGTGGCAGGCAAAAGTTTCCCCTGGCAGGGGAAGAAATACTAGGAAAAGTAACAATTCCTTTATGGTATTCCAAATCAAAAGCATTTAATATACCTGAGTTCCTCATGAAGAAGATATAATGTGAAAAATAAGATGAAAAATAAGAATTTTACATGCAAAGACATGTCCCTTTAGGCTCAGTAAACCTGAAGTTCAAAGGGGACCATAATGAGAAACAAGAAAATGTAAAAGGAAAGTAAGCTCTTTGAAATGCATATAAGGGAAGGATTTTATATCTCAGAACATTCTGAGGCCTGAATATCCTAACTATGTATAAAAAGACCAGGGAGACAATGAATATTCCCCCAGAGCACAGATTGCTCTCACTATCAGGCACTCATCTGCATGGGACTCAGGGGATTCTGTGAAGTGTAACTTTATTACCTCAAGTGAAAGTACAGTTCTTTGTTCAAAGGACTTTCTCTAATGTAAAAAGGATTATTAAATTAGAGAAACTATCGTTCTACTACTTAGAAGTGACTAATTTCAGGACTAAAGGTCTGAAGGAGTCAAAAAAGTAATTCTATGTTAATGCTTATAGTATCTTTTCCATCTCGACAGTGTGATTCTGTAATGCCTAAGCCATATCAGGACATTGCTTTTCTGATCATTCTATAATATCTTTTAATGTCAGTTTTCTACAAGCATATTATGTTTTATTAGAGAGGCAATTAGGTTGGCAGAGTATAGATCTGTTCTTGTTTCTTTGGGCAGGACTCCCCCAGACTAGAAAGGGACTTTTGCTGAGAAACTACAGCCATCTGGTTCCTCATCTGTTTTGGAGCATCTGGTGAGTCTGAGTTTTTTCAGGGCCAATTTTGGGGCTGAAAGTCAGTAGAAGCAGTTTGATGGAGTGGAGAGTCCAAACCCAGGAATCAGAAACACTGTTTTCTGGATTCTAGTTCCTTCTTTGTCTTTAATTAGCTATGACACTTTAAGGAAATCATTTCACCTGGCTTAATCCCAAGATAAAATATGAAGTTTGAGCATCCCTGTGTAGAGTTGGGCACCTACCCCTTTCTCTCTGAATTTCTATGCTTCTCCACCATTGGATCTATCCTGAAAATCTGGGAGAAGACTCTTTATTCCTGGAGTTGTTGTCCTTTCAGAAACAAGACATCCATCTTGCTCCCCTTTCCCTGTTCTAGCACCATAACTTAAGGTATGAGGGGCAACAGAGAAAGCATCTACTTACTCAGTGCTATGCTTCTGTAGTCCCCTGCCACTGCATAAGCTCTCTTTGCTGTAGCCTGGATAGTGACTTCTACTTTTAGAGCCATTGTAAATCTCTTTCTGCTGAATCAAATAAAGTCTCTGTTTCAAGATGAGACTTAAATGGTTGTCTTTCTTTCCCAATCCTTATATCCATTTTTTTAGATGGCATCAGCTCTTTCCAAATCAATGTTTGCACCCATATTTCATGTTAGGGTTAAGCTCTTTCTATTCAGCAGTATATTAAAGTCAAATGAAAATGGATCCCAATTGGTCCCAAACTGATTAAAAGACCATAAGTTAACATTATCTATGTTGCATTATCTCTTTTTTAAATATTTCCCAATTATATTTTAACTTGTTTAAGGGTGCATTGAAGAATACTACTTTTCCCAGTTGGCTAATCCAGTGGATATGAGGCATTTTAATTTGATAGTTTTGCTGTAAAAAAAAAAACACAACTATCTTCTGTATTCTAACAATGAGAATAAAAAGAAGAGTTCATTTTTATGTAGGACTTCTTGGCTTCCCAGATCCTTTATATCCTTTAGTTTCCCACTCATTAATGTGATCTACCCTATAGAGTAGACAAGGCTGATTTATTATCTTCACTGAACTTAAAATAAAACTAAGGGATCATGAGGTTTTCAACATTATCTGTTTGAATTTTTTTTTCCTGAGGCAACTGGGGTTAAGTGACTTGCTCAAGGTCACACAGCTAGGAAATGTTAAGTATCTGGGGTCAGATTTGAACTCAGGTCCTCCTGACTTCAGGGCTGGTGCTCTATCCACTGCACCACCTAGCTGCCCCTTTATACATTATCAAAGGTCACACAGTAGGTAAGTAGTTGGTCTGGGATGGGTGAAAATTCATTCTTGATCCTGTATTCTGTATTTGATTTTATTCTGTTGCTATATTTATCATTTGTATCTCTGAATGAAGAAGCAAAAAACAAAAGAAGAAAATCAGAAGGAAATGAAAATAAGTTGCCAGGATTTCTAGGTGCCCAGTCTACCAAGGAAACTAGAAATATGAAGTCCTGAATATTTGGTGACAACAATAAAGGGAACCAAATGTTTCAGGGGAGGGATAAATCTTACATCTTGGAATGTCTTCCTTTTTTCCCCACCAAAGTTTTAGAAATCAATGAGATTTGATGAAGACAAAAGACTAGCAGAGATCACAATCCCCTTTAAGAGTCTACAACAACTGGAAGACAAAGGGGGATCTGGATGAGGAATTACTAAGGATGAAGAAAGTCATGTAGAGAAAAAAATATCACCTTTATAATCAGAGGACCTAGTTTTGAATCCCAGCTCTACTATTTGCTAACTATATGAGATTGAGGTAGTCACCCACAGCTGAAGGTACTTGGGAAGACATGGCTTAGAGCATCTAGAAGGGTATGGTTCAGGGCACCTGAGAGTGCCCTGCTCAGGGCACTTGGGAAAGCAAGGTTCAGGACATTTTGAAGAGTATGGCTCAAAACAATTAGGAAGACATGGCTCAGGGCACTTAGAAGGGCATAGTTCAAGGCACTTGGGGGGGGGGGCATGGCTCATGACACTGGGGAGGAAATTGCCAGAGCTCTTGAATTAGAAGGAGGATTGGCGACATTGTTTGGACTGCTCCTGATACTGGTAGGACATCTTTCCTGGATATCAGTGAATCTAAAAGAAACAGAAAGTAGTGTTCAGATATTTCCAAGGGCAAGAAAATCTGAACCCTTATGGTGAAGTAAGTCATAGCTTTAGAAGTCTTTAAGGCTAAAATTTAGAGGATAAGTTCCATTGGACTGAGAACTAGAAGAACATGAATTCAAATTCTGGGTCTGATAATCACAGTTACATGATTTGTAAAGATGATTTAATGAAGAAAGCTTCATATCTATTGTAAAGTGCTACACTAATGTGAACAGATACTATAATTCCTCTCTTCACAAGCTCCTCCAACATCACATCAGCATCTCAAAAGAAGAGAAGTTGTTCTAGAGTCTCAATACCTAAAATGAGGAGTACAAGCATAAGCATGTACATGCAAGTTGGAAAAGATTCTAACTCAGGACAAATCATGGATGATTTGTGTTGTTGTTGCTGCTGTTCTCTGGTCACCTTAGTCATGTCCTACTCTCCATGACCCCATTTGGGGTTTTCTTGGCAAAGATGCTAAGAGTGGTTTGCCATTTTCTTCTCCAGCTCATTTTACAGATGAGAAAATTGAAGCAAATAGGATTAAGTGATTGCCGGGGGTTACACAGCTAGTAAATGTCTGAGACCAGATTTGAATACAGGAAGATGAATCTCCCTGACTCCAGGCCCTGGCATTCTGTGCATTGTAGTGCCACCTAGCTACCCATGATGATGTGTATATGACCTGCCAAATGACATTCAGTTTCATCAGTAGGTAATAAATTTTGGAGACTACAATTACTCATAGAGATTATGGACTAAAGCATGAAAAGGGGGAAGAAAATCTTCAGACTAATGAAATTGTAGATGTTTTCAAAATTTATTATTATTAGTCATGATTCTAATGAGATTTCCCTGTACTTTAAGTATTCATCTATTCCTTGGTCCCTTCATCTAATTTTTCTCTGACTTCAGTTCATTTTCTAAATATTTTAGAAACCCCTAGCTCATGATGGTAACAAATACCAGAGATATCCTGTGGAAACAGCAATTTCTTCCATTTTTTGGATCTGTTTTCCCTTCTATAAAATGAGAAGGTTAGACAAATAAGGAAAGAGGAAGAAACAGTGGTCTGGAAGCTAGAAAACATGTGTCTGAATCTATCAATCTAGAGTCACTGTGGAAGCTTATTGGGTACCAGGCACTTTGCTAGGCACTGGGAATACAAAGAAAGACAAAAACATCTTCTTTGCCCCCAAAGAGTTCATATTACAATATGGCAGAAATTATGTATATAAATTGGTACCGACAGGATGTGTATCTATCTATCTATCTATCTATCTATCTATCTATCTATCTATCTATCTATCTATCTATCTATCTATCGATATGGAATATATGGATAGATATGGAAAAAAAACCTTTGAAGGGAACATTAAACCCCTTTGAAAGGGATAACACATGTGATTACAGTTGTGACAGACCTTCTAGCTCCATATCCATTAATCCCTCCCAACCCAATTGTTTCCATCTCACTTATAGAATTTCAGTTTAACTACCGACTTTGGAAATAAAAGAAAATGGAAAGATTTGTCCAGCATGAACTCTAGAAGGGAGTGTAGAGATTATCTAGGAAAAACATTTCATTTTACAGTTGAAAAAATGAGTCCTGGGAAAGACATAATTTTTACATAGAATATGGCATACAATAGATGTTTAATAAATATATATGTACATATATATATATATATATATATATTTACAAACTGATATAGCTGATTAGTAAAAGTTCTGAAATTTATTTTCAGGTAGCCTCATTTCTGACCACAACTCTTTATATGATAACCTTCAATTAGGACAGATCAAAAGTGACTACAATGACACTTCAAGTATTTAATATAAAATTATCCATTTATAGTATATCATAGAATTATACAATAGATAAGCAGAAAAGGACCTTCAAGATCATCATTAATGACCTTTTATAGGAGAGAAAATTGTTCTAAAGGAAGTTAAATGATCTCCTTAAGATCCCAGAATTTGTTAAAGGCAGAGCAAGGACTAGAAGCTAAAACATAGGCTATCTGATTCTCAGGCCAGCATTCTGTCCACTCCATCAAACTGCTTCCTTTGCTTTTCAGCCTCCAGGAGAAATACTAACTATAAAATTTCCCTAAAGAATCTCAGACTCACCAGATGCTCCAGCACAGATGAAGAACCAGATGGCCAATGAGGGGATGGTATTAGTTTTAGCAAGAGCCAATTTATAGGCCTGGAGAGTCCTATCCAGAGGAAGTAGGGACCGCTCCAGATTCTGCCATTTCAATTATCTCCCCCAAAAAGCACTATCTACTCATAGTACCCCCTCTTTTGTTGTCTGTCTATGAATGTTTCATCCTGGAGTCCCTGCCATGGTTAAGAACAAAGACCCTAATAAAAGAATTGATTGAATATATACCCATTCTTTATCACTGCTGAAGGAATTGGGGGTACCTAAGATTTTGCAATGGAAAAAATAGGATAAAAAGATATTTTAAAATGTGAAGAAAAGCAATGCTTTATCAAAACTTGGTGTTTACAGAATCAATCTGAGAGTTGTAAAAGATAAGTCAGCATGGACAATAATGCCAACTCTTCATGATCCCATTTGGGTTTGGGGGGATTTTTTTTGGCAAAAATGTTGAAGCAGTTTGCCATTTCCTTCTCCAGTTCATTTTACTGATAAGGAAATTGAGACAAACAGTTTAGTGACTTGTCTAGATTCACACAGCTAATTAGTGTCTAAAGACAAATATGAACTCAGATCTTTTAGATCTAGCACTTTATCCTCTGTACCACCTTACTGCCCCAATGATCCTAAGCCTAGGATTACTAAAATCTTTTCTGATTCCCTCAGAGCCTCAGAAATTTCTCATCTTTAGGAGTTAGGTGAAAGCTTATAGCCCTTTGGATTTGATAATCCCCTGTGGATGAGAAAAAGTTCCTGAAAGAAGGACAATTCCAATAAACTTGGGATACAAAATGCCATCCACCTCCAAAGAGAGAACTGTGGAGCCTGAATGTGGAACAAAGCATAGTATTTTCACCTTTTTGTTACTGTTGTTTGTTTGTTTGTCCTTTCTTGTGTTTTCTCCCTTTTGATTTGATTTTTCTTGCACAACATGACAAATATGGAAATATGTTTAAAAGCATTGTACATGTTTAGCCTCTTATCACATTGGTTGCTATCTTGGGGAAGAAAGACTTAGCAGAAGGAAGGAGAAAAAATTTGGAACCCAGTCTTACAAAAATGAATGTTGAAAACTATCTTTACATGTATTTAGAAAAGAAAATCCCATTGAGGAAAAAAAAAAAAAGACATGTCACTTCTCTAAGAGATCAAGTAATAAGGTCTTATGAAAGAGAAATAAAGTATTCTCAGTAGAGCAATGAATATAGAGCACCACAGTTTTATATCATACCTCATACAAGTTTCACAAGTTTCTCTATGATTTCTAGGATTTGGGCCATGGGATTAAGGAGGGCAGCCTGGATAACTATTTGAAAGGGATCTGAAGGTTTTGCTGGTCTTCTAGTTCTATTTATATCTATAGTGGGATTTGGTGGCCCCAAAGGCTAATGATGTCATTAAGAAAGGAAAACATCAAGGAATAAAAATCAATCCTGCTCAAATTAGAACAGAACAAGTGAATTCAATAATTAGGGAAAGATACTGACAATAACAGAGAGCATCCAAAGGAGGTCCATCAAGGTTCTTCAAGGTATTGCGATCATGACATATGATGATCAGGGAAAAGCTCCGTAGATGCTTATTCTGGAGAAAACAGGCATCTTTTCTAACAGCTGTTTTCGAGGATATGCTGGTATATGAAAATAAGAATCAAATTTGTTTTGTTTAGATCAGAAGGAAAGAAAAATGAAGAATGTAGGAAAGGGGCATAGAGGCAAATTGAAATGGAGTGTTAAGAAAAATTTTCTAACAATTAATACTATCTCTAAGAGTCAAATGTATTGCCTCAGGCTGTATTTGCTCTCCCTTATTGGACAATTTCAAGAAGAGAAGGATAATCATTTGTCAGATTTTTTATTTCGGGAGTTACTCATTTATAAGTTGACCTTGATAGTGACTGAGATCCCTTCAACTCTTAAAAGCTGTGATTCTATGAACAAAGGGTCATAACTTTGGAACTAGAAAGTATTGAAGAGATGATATAGTTTAGCACCAGAATTTTATAGATTAAATAATAAAGGCCACAAAAAATTAAATAGCTCATTCAAAATTGCACACAGTCAAGCAGGGTGCAGAACCAGAGTTATCATGGTTTACTTATTTGTTCCACAAGCTAGTCAGAGATAAACAGATCCAAACTTCCCATCAGGGTGAAAAAAGTTTCATCTACTTCTGGTAAATAATTATACATGGAAGAAAAATACTGATATGAAACAAGCTGGTACCTGAAAAATAAGTCTTGCTGTTGGGGAGGTAGGAGAAAAATAACAGTTCTAGTCTCACCATGCAATATATCCTTTATTTGGGACAGTGGAAGGGGAGTTACAAGGATTCAAGGGATAGAAATTACCAGACAAAATAGAACTGAGAAGAAAGCTAATGTAGAAATAGGAGATCCCTAGTCCCCTGGAATGATCTTTCAGGATTGCCTTTTCTCCAAGCTTTCAGGAAGCCTAATATTCAGCAGGTTGGACTTTCTCTGTTGTCTCCTATCTATAGAAGTATGGAGATATTGGTGGAAATTGGGAGAGAAGCAGAATCACATTGTTTTACATGATTGTAGTTCAGAAGCAAAGACTCATTTACCAGGTATTCTATCCATGGTAAATGAAGGGCAGAGAATAGTGGAGGATCAGAGGGTGTTAGTGAGCGAAGCCTTCACAGACATGATCAAGCTCCTTGTTTCATGACTTCTGCCAGCATTTGACACTATCACTTCCTTTTGGTTGTGCACTCCTGGTGGCAAGGTGGAGGACATGGCAGGCATTTCTTCTGATACAGTGGCGGTGGGCATGACTTTGAGCACTTAGGAGGGCATGGCTCTTGGCACTTGGGAATGCATGACTCTTGGCACTTTGGGATGTATGATTTTTGGCACTTGGGAATGCATGACTCTTGGTACTTGGGAATGCATGGTTCTTGACACTTGGGAATATATGGCTCTTGGCACTTGGAAATGCATGGCTCTTGACACTTGGGAATGCATGACTCTTGGCGCTTGGCAATGCATGGCTCTTGGTACTTGGGAATGCATGACTCTTGGCACTTGGCAATGCATGGCTCTTGGTACTTGGGAATGCATGGTTCTTGACACTTGGGAATATATGGCTCTTGGCACTTGGAAATGCATGGCTCTTGACACTTGGGAATGCATGACTCTTGGCGCTTGGCAATGCATGGCTCTTGGTACTTGGGAATGCATGACTCTTGGCACTTGGCAATGCATGGCTCTTGGTACTTGGGAATGCATGGCTCTTGGCACTTGGAAATGCATGGTTCTTGGCACTTGGGAATGCATGGCTCTTGGCACTTGGAAATGCATGGCTCTTGGCACTTGGGAATGCATGACTCTTGGCACTTGGGAATGCATGACTCTTGGCACTTGGCAATGCATGACTCTTGGCACTTGGCAATGCATGACTCTTGGCACTTGGCAATGCATGGCTCTTGGTACTTGGAAATGCATGGCTCTTGGCACTTGGCAATGCATGGCTCTTGACACTTGGGAATGCATGGTTCTTGGCACTTGGAAATGCATGGCTCTTGGCACTTGGGAATGCATGGCTCTTGGCACTTGGGAATGCATGGCTCCTGGCACTTAGAAAAGCATGGCCCTTGGCACTTGGGAATGCATGACTCTTGGCACTTTGCAATGCATGACTCTTGGCACTTGGCAATGCATGGCTCTTGGTACTTGGAAATGCATGGCTCTTGGCACTTGGCAATGCATGGCTCTTGACACTTGGGAATGCATGGTTCTTGGCACTTGGGAATGCATGGCTCTTGGTACTTGGAAATGCATGGCTCTTGGCACTTGGCAATGCATGGCTCTTGACACTTGGGAATGCATGGTTCTTGGCACTTGGGAATGCATGACTCTTTGCACTTGGCAATGCATGGCTCTTGACATTTGGAAATGCATGGCTCTTGGCACTTGGGAATACATGGTTCTGGGTACTGGAGATTACATGGCTCCCAATATGTGGGTTGGCAAGATCGTGAGCATTTGGAAGGTTTCTGGCAAAGCTGGTTGCAATGCTGATGATATTGGTAGGACATCTTTCCTAGATCTCTGTAAATCTGAAAGAAAAAAATAAGAGAGTTCACAGATGGGTAGATTCTTTCATGGGGAAGAAAATCTAAGCTTTCAAATTGGAGATAGTCATGATCTTAGTGGGTCTAACAGATACTTCCTATATGAATTTGAATAAGTCACTAATATATATGACTTTTTTCCTATCCCTATAATAGGCACAATAAAATCACCTTCTTTACCTTTTGAATTCATGGTCTTGTTGTCAGTGGAAATATTTATATAAATTATAAACTGCAATAACAATGTGAGTTAAAGCTATAATTTCTCTATTCTCATCTCTCTCCATGTCTATCAGAGCAGGAAAATGTCCCTGAGGCTTCAAAGCTTAAGGGCAAGAAATGAGGGCATTACCAGGTACTTCTTACTTGGCAGGGGTTCTATATTAGAATAAGGAATAGATCATTTGAATATCACTTGTATTTTATCATTAGTTGGCAAATTGTGAAGGTCGGGAACAACTTATCATTACTGTGATCTAAGGCATAGACACATTGGATAGAATCCTCAGACTAATGGAATTTGAGTCTTACAAGAATTCTTATTATTATATTAATCTAACTGCATTTACCTGCATTCCACACTTACTATTCATTGTCTTCTGAATAATTCTCTCAGTCTTCAGTGTTGTTTCAAAAACATTTGGAATTCCCAGCCCATAATGGAAATAATTACATAAGTGTGCTATGGGAACTCTGAGGAACTTCTACCACTTCCATGGACATCTCTTTAATTGATTACAAAATGAAGGTGGTGGGCAAATAGCAGAGAAAGAAACAGTTGTCTGGATAATAGAACATATGCATCTTAATCAATCAATAAATCATTTCTAATAAGCATTTATAGTAGACCAATCATTTTGCCAAACTCTGGGGAAAGAAAGGCAAAATCACTGTCCATTAATTATATCAGGGAGTTCATATTTTATTGTCATGCTATCACATGACAACATGTGAAAAAACAGATTTCTCTAAGATAAATACAATATTAAATCAGCCAAAACCTATTGGAAACAATTCACAGCTTTACCAAAGTTGTAGGATATAAAATAAACCCTCACAAATCATCAGCATTTGCATATATTACTGACAAAGCCCATCAGCAAGATAAGAAAAATTCCACTTAAAATTACTGTAGAGTGGCAGTTAGATGGCACAATGGATAGAGAACCAGCCCTGAAGGCAGGAGGACCTGAGTTCAAATCTAACCTCATATATTTAACACTTCCTAGCTGTGTGACCCAGGGAAGTCATTTAAACTCCACCCCCCCCCAAAAAAAAAGTAAAATTACTGTAGACAAAATAAAATACTGGAATCTACCTATCAGGACAAACTCAAGAACTATATGAACACAATTACAGAACACTTTTCGCACAAACAAAATTAGATCTAAACAATTAGAAATATCAATTGTTCATGGGTTGGCCAAGCTAACATAATAAAAATGACAATTCTGCCTAAATTGGTCTTCTTTTTCAGTATCATGTCACTCAAACTGCCAAAATATTATTTTATAGAACTAGAAAAAATAACAAAATTCATCTGGAAGTACAAAAGGTTAAAAATATCAAAGGAATTAATTTTAAAAATGCAAAGGATGGTGGCTTAGCAGTTCCAAACCTAAAACTATATTTAAAGCAGCAGTCATCAAAACTAAGAAACAATGTTGGATCAGTGGAACAGATTAGATACACATGACACAATAATCAAGACTTATAGCAATATAGTATTTGATAAATTCCCAAACTCCAATTTCTGGAATAAAAACTCATTATCTGGCAAAAATTGCTGGGGAAACTGTAAAATAATATATCAGAAGCTCAGCATAGACCAACATCTCACACCACGTACCAAAATAAGGTCAAAATAGATACATGATTTGGGCATAAAGCATGATATCACAAACATATAGGAGAACAAGGGATAAGATAAGATCTTTGGAGAATGGAGTAATTTATGGCCAAAGAAGAACTAGAGAACATTATAAAAGGCACAATGGACAACTTTAATTACATTAAATTAAAAAGGTTTTGCAAAAACAAAACCAATAGAAACAAGATTAAAAGGAAAGCACAAAGCTGGGAAAAATCTTTATAGCCAGTATTTCTAATAAAGGTCTAATTTCTAAAATATATAAAGAACTTTGTCAAATTTATAAAAATATAAGTCATTTCCCAATTGATAAATGGTCAAAGAATATGAACAATTTTCAGATGATGAAATTAAAGCCATTTATAGTTATATGAAAAAATGCTCCAAATCACTCTTGATTAGAGAGATGCAAATTAAAAGAACTCTGAAGTACCATCTCATATCTCTCAGATTGACTAAGGTGACAGAAAAAGATAATGATAAATGTTGGAGGGGATGTAGGAAAACTGGGACACTGATGCATTGTAAGTGGAATTATGAAATGATCCAGCCATTCCGGAGAGCAATTTGGAACTATGCCCAAAGAGCTATAAAACTGTGCATACCCTTTGATCCAACAGTGCCATTACTGGGGTATTCCAAGGAAATGATAAAGGCGGGAAAAGGACCCACATGTGCAAAAATGTTTATAGCAGCTCTTTTTGTGGTATCAAGAATTGGAAAAGCAGTCATCAATTGGTGAATGGCTGAATAAGTTGTGGTACATGAAGATGATGGAATATTACTGTTCTATAAAAATTATGAACAAGCCGATTTTAGAAAGTCCTGGAAAGATTTACACGAACTGATGCTGAACGAAACTAGCCGAACCAGAAATATATTGTACACATTAACAGCAAGAATGTGCAGTGATACAATCATGAAAGACTTCTTCTCAGTGGTTCAGAGATCCAAAGCAATCCCAACAGACTTTGGGCAGAAAAATGCTATCTGCATCAAGAAAAAGAACGAAGGAGACTAAATGTAAATCAATGCATACTATGTTCACTTCTTTTTTTCTGGTTTTTTTTTTTTAATCTCTCCTATATAGGGTTTTTTCCCTTTTGTTCTGATTTCTCTGTCTCAATATGATCCATAAAGCAGTGTATATATTTTTTTAAAATAAATTTACTACAATGAAAATAAATTTTAAAAAAATTTAGAAGATATATACAATGTTAATGAAATTTAATCTTAAAACAAAAAAATTTTTCTGGGTCTCATCCTCATCTGAAAAATGAGAGGGGTGGATGAGATCTTGAAGGTACATCTCAACTCTAATATTACAAATAAATCATTACAGAATAAATGGTTGGAAACTCCATAGTTTTACAAATGGTCAGTGTGTGTGTGTGTGTATGTGTGTGTGAATAAAAGCTGGAGAGATAAAGAGCAAAGTCACTAAAATTCTGACTAATCTCCCAATAAATCCATATCCTTAGAATGTCACAGCTCAAATAAAGTTTGGAGCTGCTGAAAGAAAATGTGAGAGGTTCCTCAACTGTCCCTAGAGCTCAGTATCCCAGGTCTTTGATAGACCAAATTTCTTAAGACTTTTCCTGAGCCTCTTTATTTTCATGTACAAAGTGGAACTGGATGCTATCCATTCATCTAGTCAACAAAAACAGTCTTTTCATCAACATCCTTCAATCATTGTGTATCAGTTCCTTAAAATTAAGTAGCCAAATACATGGACTTCACTTGATCACAGAAGGAAGATTTGAAGAGAAAAGAAATTCTACAGATCATTTAATTTAATTCTGTATTTTTATAAATGAAGAAAATGAAACCCAGTAAATTGCCAAAGGTCATAGAGGTAGGAGCAACGGGCAGTCAGGATGTGAATCCAGGTCTTCTCATTCTTAAACATACCCTTCCACACAAGCTGCTGCTATAATATATGTTGCAGAATTTTAGTTTTAAAATATTTGAGTTCCAAAAAAATAAGTATTTAGAAAACATGCTATCTAAGGTCAGAAAAGCTAGATAAGACTTTAGAGCTTATCTGCATTTAACAGATAAACTGAGGCTCAGAGCAAAAAATGCCTTTATCAAGGCCATATAGCTATGAAGGATTTAAATTTAGGTCTCCTCATTTCTGATCAGAGCTTATTATTATTGATTTCAGGAGAAATTAGGAAAGCTCATGATGATCACAGAGATCTCTTGTGTAAGCAATATGAAATATTATATTTACCTATTTCATAGAATCCACAGAAATGACCCTTGAAGATCACCAGTAGGCCAAGAATGACATTTTGCTGAGGAGGAAACTTTTGCCAAATGAGTGGATAACATAGTTAACAAACATCTCATAATTAGGGACAGGACAGGGACTAGAAACTAGAACCCAGAACTTCTGATTCCCAGGCCAGGTTTTTGTCCATTCCACCAAACTGCCTCTACTGACCTTCAGCCTTCAAGAGAAATTCCAGCCCAACATTAGCCCTCAGACTCACCAGATTCTGCAGCACAGAAAAGGAACCAGGTGGCTAGTGGATGGCTATAGCTTCAGCAAGATGCCCTTTATAGAGCTGGGGAGCCCTGCCCAGAGGAAGTAGGGACAGCCTAGTCTCTGCTATCCCAATTATCTCCTCAACAAAGTTTAATCCACCTGCAATTCTGAAATGACTTGCCATACTCATCCTCATGATCATAGCTTCTTTCTTTTGCAAGCCTCACTGGAACAGCTACTTACCTGTGAGTGATTCTTCTAGAAGCCTCTGTTGTGACCTAAAGTCCAAGTCCATTGCATCAGAACTAATTGAATCTAATCTATTCTTCCTTCCAACTGGAAGAGTTTTGAGATAAGTATGTAAGTTCCCCATGATTTCACCAGAAATAAAAGGTATTAAGGAGTAATAAGAAAAGTTGACTTTTTACAGGGAAAGAGCATTGGCTTTGGGGTCACAGAATCATAGACTCTGAGAGATGAAAAGTAGTTCAGTGGTCATTTAGATAATATGTACCTGAAAGAATGCTCACTAAGAAATTCTGACCTAAAGAAAATTCTTGAAATATACGTTTTCAAAATCAAGGTTTCCCATTGCATTAAGTCTGGATTTTTTCTCCTTCTCACAAATTCACAAACATGGTGTATTTAACCATGTGTTTTCCCATAGTTTTAATCATTTATCCAACCAAAGCTCTTTATGAGTATAGAGGTTGTCTATTTTTCCTAAGGGGTTCTCATTTCTTTATCCACACTCCTCCATCTCAGTGTTCTCTAAAGCCCTCTACCACTAAAGAAAACTCAATATATTCTTTAAGTGGGAGACCACTAAACATTAAATAATTTTAGAACTTCTTTAATTCCATCTAGGTTAACCAGAAGATTTACCTGGAAAGGGATTTTGCCATTTAGGATGAGGTCAGAACAGGTAATGATCATAGAATGATAGATTAAATTGTAAAAAGAACTTTTAAAGCCAGTGATGATGTGAAACTAAGGATTTCCACATTCCAACAGATGAGTTTAGGGACAGGATGGAGATACTAAGCCACCCAAACATACACACACCCGAGTGAAATGGGTTTCTCAGATTCCATCATTTTCATCACATTTACTTGGGATCCTGATTGGTGGGTGACATTGGTATTTGTCAGGATTTCTCCACAGACCCAGATGCATCAGACTTAGGCAACAAGAAGAAGAAAAATTATTTCTTCCTCATTCTGAATTTTTAGGCAATTGTTTCCCATGAACCCCAAGTGAACATTTTTGGCATTGGGAAAGGATTATAGGGGAAGGGAATGAAAAAAGAAAGACAAAAGGATCCTTATTGCTTCAAGGAGTTGCTTCACAACTTATTGTTCGGCAACCTACATTCATCAGTATAATTAAGCTATTCTGCTGCCTGTGCCCCATACAGTATTCCATACATTTATTTTGTCATAAATGATTTCTGATGGTTAATATATACTCACTCTAGATGCCCATCAGTTGAGGAATGGATAAGTTATAGCATATGAATTTAATGGAGTATTATTGTTCTAGAGGAGAGGATAAGCATGCTGCTTTCAGAAAAACCTATAAAGACTTACATGAATTGATGCTATGTGGACGGAGCAGAAGCCAGAGAACATTGCATGCAACCAACACGAGATTTTTTGATGATCAACTATTTTCAATAATGAGATAATTCAAGGCAATTCCAATAGACTTTTGATGGAAAGAACCATCTGTATCCAGTGAGAAAACTATGGAAATTGAATGTGGATCAAAATAGTATTTTTACCTTTTTGTTTGTTTTTCCTTTCTCGTGTTTATATCTGATTTTATTTGTGCAGCATGACAAATATGGAAATATGTTTAGAAGAATTGCACATGTTTAAATTATATCGGATTACTTACTGGCTTCAGAAGATAGGTGGGAGGAAGAAAGGAAGAGAAAATTTTAGAATACAAAGTTTTTCAGGGATAAATATTGAAAACTATCTTTGCATGAATTTGGAAAAATAAAATTCTATTAAAAATTAAATATGTGGAATAGATTTATACAAAATATACCAGATATTGCTTGTCAAGTCAAATTTGATCAAGATTATTTTGATCAGGAAAGATGAGTTATTTTTTTCCTCATTTTGGACACTGTATTTCCACTTGTGCCCCTAGGACTCTCTTCCAATCAACTCAGAAAATATTCACTAACATGTTTTCTATATCATATACCAGAACCTATACCCAGTACTGAGAGTACAATGACAAAAGCTGAATGGTTTTTATTTTCTATAACACTTAGAGGGTTAAGACCAATGCTCTCCCTCCTCATTCCTGACTCCTAGCATCCCATTCTACCTATCAAATCCTTCTTAATTCTTGGTAAAATAGGTGCAATCCTTCCATATTTCCATATTTGCCATGTTATGCAAGAAAAATCAGACCAAAAAGGGAGAAATCACAAAAAAGAAATAAACAAAAAGGTGAAAATATTGTGCTTTGATCTATATTCAATCTCCATAGTTCTCTTTCTGAATGAGATTAGCATTTTCCATCCCAAGTCTACTGGTATTGCTCGAATCATTTCATTTTTGAGAAGATCCAAGTTCATCACAATTGCTCAACACATAATTTTGTTGTAACATAAACTTGTTGTAAAATGTTCTCCTGTATCTGCTTACTTCTCTCAGCATCAGTTCAGGTCTTCTCAGGCTTTTCTGAAATCATAGACCCCATATTTTAGAAAAAAATATTAAACTGAAACACATTCCTATGAAGAAAAAACAAGACTCCAACCATATCCTATAAGCACATAACTCAGAAACTATGAGGAATGATCTAACTATTTAGGGATGCTTTTTCCAAGAAAGGAGAGGAAAGGACCAACACTTGACTATTACCTGTAAGGTGGTTGCATGTGGAAAACTGGTTTTATGACTCAATGGAATTCCAGAAGGCAGGATCAGAATAAGTGAATGAAAGATACATAAAGACAGGTTTTAACTCAACAGAAATATACCCAATAATTAGCACAGTCCAACTATGGCATTGATTTTCCCATGAATTAGTCAACAAGTATTTGTTAAGTGTCCATTATCATTGTGATAAACCCTGGAGATTCAAAGAAAGATAAAAGACAGGTCCAGATCTCAGTGAACTCATATATATGTATATATATATATATATATATATATATATATATATATATATATACATATATATATATATACATACATACATATAAAATAAATTGAAAATAATCAAGAGAGGGAAGACACTAAAATGCAAGGTGATATTCAGTTTCCTTTCACTGAAAGTGTTTAAATAGGCATCTTTTAGCCACTCATTTGGAAATTCTACACAAAAGATATTGCATCAAGTGAAAGGAGAAAATGGCTTTCCTGATCCCCAGTTCTATTTAAATGACTTGAAAGCCATAAACATTCAAAATGAAATATATATTTACAAGATATGGAGAAAAGAGACCTTTCCCCCTAATATCAAAAAGAAAGCATAATCTTGTAGCTCCCTTAGACTATTTCTCTTTGGTGATTTAAAGGAGAGGCGTTACCCAGCTTAACTCCATCCTTATATAGCCTCATTCCACCAAGTTTTAAACCGTCCTTCTGGAGGCTTCCACCTATCCTAGAATCATTACCCTGAGTTATCATGGCTTGAGTTTGGTCTGTGGACTCAAATCATATGCATCTAGAATTGAAATGAAAGAACCAAAACAATTCAAAACCTTACAAATGATTTCCAGGACAACGGCCCATAAAAGAGGGATAGTCTTTCCCATAATCCCATTGATTCCATGGTACACAAATTTTGGGTAAACAGGAATTTCCTCTTCTAGACACTACCAGAAAAAGAGTAAGACTATTCCCATCTGGCAGTTCAAAAGCTTCCCTGTTTCAGCTAAGTAGTCAATGAAAAGAGGATATCCATATCTCATGGTAAGGGAACATAGAATGTTTTTGCCCAGGACCTTAAGTCTCCCACACATGTGTCTCCAGCTTAGGTGACCTGTATTTGTACCAAAGCTTGTTTATATAAGTGTAGTTAGAAAATAGAAAAAGAAATATATTTTAGGAGGTATTGCTGTGATACAGAAAAGAAGTGGTGAAGGTTTGAATTAGGGTGGTTACAGCAACAATGGAATGGAGGAGATTGATTTAAGAGCTATGGAGGAATGAATTAATAACATTTATTAAGATAAATTCTAAGCAGAATGCTACAATTTATCAGTATCAATATAAAATGAAGACATTCTATGCCTTCAAAGAACTTGCATTTATCAGGGGAAACTAGACACTGAGAGGAGTAATGGTCAGGAAAAAAGAGGTATGTTCTAGAATGTCACAAAGGTAAAGAATGGAATAATCCTTTGAAGGCCCTTTAAAGAGGCCATGGTAGTGTTGATTTGATTTGTTCTTAAAGCAAGACTGAAATCAGAGAAGGGAAAAATTTGGGCAGTGGCAGGAATGGTACATGGTCCCAAGGAGTGCTCATTTAAGAGGCTTGGCTCCTTTCAAGTTGGTTTTAGTGATCTTATCCAGAGAATTTGGCAATAGCAAAAAATATGGGTATTATTTCAAAGTAGAATAGGCAAGACTCAGCAACTGGAGTCAACTGCTTGTCAAATATAAATTTGTTGAGGGAAGAAATCATTCCTTTTTTTTTTGTCTTTATATTTCTCAAACTCAGCAAAAAAAAAATCTCACTTTTACTCAACTTAAAATGAGTATATTGAATATTAAGAATATGGGAGTAAGAAGTTTAGAGTTTGGATTATAGCAGCTTATAACACAGATATTAAATTTTCCCAAATGACACAAATTACCACAGCTTTATAGCATACCCAAAACATATTTCTCAAAGGGCAATCCTTACGATTTTGGGGATTAGATCTGATTCCTGGAGTCAAGAAGCACAGCCTGAATGGCCATGTCTGCTCATCAATATTAGCTGCAAGGGGGGGGGGGGTTTCTTGGTGATGCCTTTATTAAGAAGATAGCCTTGTCTAGATCATTCTTCCAGACCTAAAAGATATGCTACTGTCAAGGTCAAGTTGTTCAGATACAAACCATAAAATCATTTATTTTAAGATTTTTCAAGTCTCTCTTATCTCTCATTTTGTTCTATGTGTTTGAAATCACAATTCCAAACAAAGAATAGAAATTTAGAATAGGCAGAAAAAAGGAAATTAGTGAAAAGAATTAAGAAATGCTTCTTAGAAAAGGGTGAAGAAAAAAAGAAAGCATATCATAATTTATCAATGTCAATTACTCATTACCCAAAGAATACCTGTCTAAGTAAAAAAAATCAAACAAACCATAATTATAAACCACACAAATACCTATTAAAAGAAATGCGTGTTGAATCAATAAATGTTTGCATGTAAAAATCCTTCCATTTTTCATCAGATTTTCCCAAGAAACACCTTGGTTGGGGGTATTTAAACATTTTAACAAAAAGTTCATCCTTATTTAATTGCTAATTTTTGCCATTATCCATAGACTCAGCACATTTCTAGAAAAAAAAAACCCAATTCAAGACAACATGTTTAGACTGAAAATATGAAGAGAACTTTGAAGGTAAGATAAACCTTTAACATAAATTATGCCAGTCTTTTGCCTTTTTTAAGAATAAATAAAACAAAATCAAAAGAGGCCCCCATCCTTCAGGCTAAAAACCATAGTGAAGTCAATATTTGAACATTGATTCTGATCACAAATCCAATGCTCTCTTTTCTTTTTTTCTTAATTCTCTTTCACTCAATAAAACTGAGATTTATTGATGCTCCGTCAAGTGCCCTTCCCATGAACAAAATCTAACATTGACTCGCACTGTAACATAGACTTACAAAACTAAGCCTCCAGGTACTCTGTGGAATTCCCCCTCAATTCTAGGAAAGCTAGGTAAGTAGCTACTACTTGGTGAATGGTAGGTCATTCCTGATTATCACCCTAAACCCAGCCAACCAGGTTTTCTCAAGTAGAGATAACTAAGGGTGATATGCTTTTCAACACAATTCTGCTTTTACTTTAAAAATAAATAAAAATCACACATTAAAAAGTTGAACAAGCTCTCTTCTCACTCTAAGGCATCAGGATTTTTAGTGTCCTTAGGAATCAACAAGAATGTTAAAAACAAAATCATCTTCTAAGCAAAAACACAGCATGAGGATTATTCCACACACACACAAAAATAATCCTACCTACCTAGGATATCTCTTTCCACAATTATTTATTCATTAGATCGTTTTTATTCAACAAATATGTATTTATTGACTTCTGTGTACAAGACTCAGTATTGAACTCTACTTGGCATAAGGAAATGGATCAGAGAAGGTTCTTGTCTTACTGTCATCTTTCATACCTTATTTTGCCTTAAACATTGATAAAAATTGAGGAACTGGGGAGGCTAACATATTGGAAGGAATATTAATATGCATGTTGAAATTCTCTACTATGAGTCCTCAGGTTTTGGGAAGGAAAAGGAGAAAATAAACAATTAGGGGTTTTTTTTTTGTTTTTCTCATCAAAGAACAAAGAGTGTCTTGGGAGTCAGTAAACAAAAACTACCAAGGCTATGATGCACTGGTCAATGTGGAGTGAGAGCATCTTACAGGAAAAGATCATGGTGTGATTGTGATCAAAGGTGTTCAGGGAAATGGAGATAGGGAGCAAGGAGTATTTCCACTATCTCACCTCAATCAGAGAGTTGGAGAGAATACTGTGAATACTCTCAGTGCAAGAAAAGGTGGACAGAGATGTGGCCATTAAGATGGAAGCAGAGCTTAAGAGCAAATCAGGAGATGGAAGCAAATGGCATTAAGCAAACATACTAGAGAGCAGTGTAAGCATTGAGTAGTTTTAGAGTGAGACATGGGAGGTGTCGGGCTGAAGTTGATAGGAATGAGGCAGTGGGCAGTGAAGATCAGGTTTTGACAAACAGGGGTTAGGAATCATTGAGATGAGGAGGCTACACATGGATGAAATTTTATTAATTATTGGCTAAAGTGTTTAAATAGGTTATTAATATCACAAGGGATCCAGTCTCACGGCAGAATTTTTTTCAGACTTCTGAGCAGCTCAAGTGAAGGGAAAAATAGGAGATAGATCAGGTGAGTATATAGAAAGTAGAAGTAGGATTAGTAGACTTCTCTAGCTCCCCTGCAAATAAAGAAGGGAGAGGTCAGTCTAGCAGATAGACACTGTGTGGAATGATATCTCTCTGTGGCTCTTTCAGTAGAAAGAGAAAAGAGCCAATATATTAAGTACTTCACTGTTAATTGTGCTAACATAGAGAGAAGAAATAGTTCAAACTTCCCATGAGAGTAAAAAAAAAAGTTCTCATCCACTTCCATAAAAGAATTATATAAGATGAGACTACTCAGCTAGAAACTGGAAGATGAATGGATGTCCATCAATTGGAGAATGGTTGGGTAAATTATGGTATATGAAGGTTATGGAATATTATTGCTCTGTAAGAAATGACCAGCAGGAGGAATACAGAGAGGCTTGGAGAGACTTACATCAACTGATGCTGAGTGAAATGAATAGAACCAGAAGATCGCTGTACACTTCAATGCTGTATGAAGAGGTATTCTGATGGAAGTGGATATCTTCAACATAAAGAAGATCCAACTCACTTCCAGTTGATCAATGATGGACAGAAATAACTACACCCAGAGAAGGAACACTGGGAAGTGAATGTAAATTGTTAGCACTACTGTCTATCTACCCAGGTTACTTATACCTTTGGAATCTAATACTTAATGTGCAACAAGAAAATGGTATTTACACACATATGTTGTATCTAGGTTATAGTGTAACATATGTAAAATATATGGGATTGCCTGTCATCAAGGGGAGGGAGTAGAGGGAGGGAGGAGATAATTTGGAAAAATGAATACAAGGGATAATATTAAAAAATTACTCATGCATATATACTGTGAAAAAAATTATAAATAATAAAAAAAAGATGAGACCACTCCCTTATCTCTCTCATTGCAGCCTATCTACATTCGAATCATGTAGCTTTTTATAGTCCAAGAGCAAAACAACTTCTCCATGAATATGTTCATTGCAAACCTAGATCAATGAAGTGAAGGCAGATATAATCATCTGGGTTTCTGAAAGTGGGAGAAAAGTCACATAGACACTAAAATATTTATATGAGTACAATTAAAGGAAGAAAATTCCTGGAAACAAAGTAGGTGCCCATTCATTGGTGAATAACTAAAAGAATTTTGGAAAATAAATATAATTTTGTGCAAAACAGGGAAGCATGCAAAGAATTATAATAATTGATGCAAAATAAGGTAAATGAGACAAAAAAGTTATACATATGTGTCAATGGGGGAAAAAAAAGCTTGTATGACTTTAGACAAAATATATAAGCTCATGATGGCCTACTTTTCTCATCAGATAACTCAAGACAAAAATCCCAGCTGGCTAATCTTAGAGGATCATTATCAGCAAAAATTCAAATAATAAGAAACATAAGGGACTTGTGAATCCACTAAGTGTAATACAGAAGGGAACTGGTCTTGTTATTCCCATTCCTAGACTGGATCTTATCATAAAATATGCGAGGAAAACATTGATATGGAATGATCTGACATTACCTGATAAATAAAAGCTCACCATGAGAGTTGAGGTGATAGGAGAAAAATAATGGTTGCAGGCTCACCATGAAACATATGGTTTATTTAGAGTAGAAGGAAAAAAGTTACAAGGTTATAAGGGATGGAAATCACCCTGCAGATCACAGCACAAAGAGCCGATGCAGACACAGGGAACCAGGGGGCTGGTTTCTCAGGGTTGCTTTTTCTCCAAGTTTTCAGGAAATCTGAGATTGAATAGGGTAGAACTTCCTCTGCTGTCTCCCATCCCTAGAGATGTGAAGATGGTGATAGAACAAAGGCTCATTTCTCAGGTATTCTATTCATGACAATTCAAGGGTAGAGGAGTGTGAAGGGTCAGAGAGTATCTATAGAGAAACAGACTTTGACAGACATGATAAAGCTCCTTGTTTCATGGTTCTGCCAGCATTTGGCACTGCTACTTCCTCTTGCTTGTATATTGATGACGGCAAAATAGAGGACATGCTGGGCATTTCTGCTGGTACAGTGGTGGTGGGCATGACTAAGAATCTACTCTGGGATAGCGTTGTGATGCCAGGCAGGCTGTAAGGAGACCAGTCTGATTTGGGGAAGGACAAGAGCTGGAGGAGATTCAGAGCTCCCAAGAAACCTGCGCACAGAGGAAAAGATTTTACAGATCTCCTCCCAGAGATGGATTATAATTGAGCAGACTAGGGGACCCTCACAATTCAAGAACTTTACACACTGGCTAAGTACTAAGTACTAAGTAGAGTACTTAGGGGGACATGGCTCTTGGCGCTTCAGAAAGCATGGCTCTTGGCACTTGGGAAGACTTTGTTCTGGGCACTTGGGAAAGCATGCCTTTGGGTACTTGGGAATATATGGCTCCCAGCATTTGGGAACACATGGCTCTGGACACTTGAAAATACATAATTCAGGACATTGGGGGAGACATATCTCAGAACACTTGGGAAGACATGGCTTCAGGTAAGCAGATGGGCAAAGTTGTGGATACTTAGTAGTTGGCTGGCAAGGCTATTTGCATTGCTCAGAGTACTGATGGGACATCTTTCCCAGATCACTGCAAATCTAAAAGAAAAAAGATTTCACAAATATATAAATACTTTCATGTGTAAGAAAGTATAAACTTGCAAAGTGACATAGAACATGATTACATTAATTCAACTAGGTTTACCTGCCTTCCCTTTTTACTACACATTTACTCATTTGTCATTCTAGATAATTCTTTCTGTCTTTAATTTGGTTTCTAAAAACTTAAAAAGCTCCAGTCCATGATGGAAACAATCACCTCAAGTATGCTATAGTCCCCTTGAACAGCTTCAGCCATTTCTATGCACTCTATTTCACCATCTACAAATTGAGGGTGCTGGACAAAAAGCTTAGACAAAGAAACACCACTATGAGCAGTAGAACATATAAGTCTGAGTCAATCACTTAATCAATAGTCTAGTAAGCACTTACTATAGACTAAACATTTTGTTAAGCTCTAGGGATATAAAAAAAAAAAAAAGAAAAAAGAAAAAACAGCAAAATCGCCGCCCATTATATAAAAGAATTCTCCAATCATTGAGGAAGATAACGTAAGGGAAAATTAGGTCTATATTAGGTATGTGCAATGTCGATGGAACTTGTTTAAATGGAAAGATCTCTTTAGTCCTCTGAAAAAACGAGAAGACTGGATGGGAAGATTTGGAAGGTTCCTCTCAGCTCTAATATTACAGGTAAATCATTGCAAAATAAATGGTTTTTACAAATGGTCAGTGTGTGTATTTGTGAATTAAAGCTTGAGGAATAAACAGCAAAGTCACTGAAATTCTGGCTAATGTTCCAATAAATCCACATCCCTAGAATGTCACAAGCATGGCAAACTGAATAAAACTTGAAAGAAAATGTGAGAGGTTCCCCAGCTGTTCCAGAGCTCAGTATCCCAGGTCTCTGACAGATCAGATTTCCTGAGCCTCTTTATTTTCCTGTGTGCAAAGTGAATCCACACCCCATCCATACTTAGGAAAGTCAACAGAAACAATCTTTTAATAATTATATCCTAATTCCTCCCAACTAGATAGCCAAATACATGAACCTCACTTGATCATAGGAAGATATGAAAAGAAAAGAAATCCTAGAGATCATCTAATTCAATTCCATCTTTTTACAAATGAAGGAAACTAGAGAAGCCAGGAAGCAGGAATGAGGAGGGTGAACACTATGGTTTTTCCTCCAAGTTTAATGAAAACTCCCTAAAAACATTCCATTTTTGTCCTTGTGCCCCAGAACTAGTACACGGTACAGAGAACATGCTTAGTAAATATTCCATTAATATGCCGTGTTAAGGCACTTGTAGCATTAACTTGATTTTCATTCTCAGAACAAGAAAGAAATTATCTTTGGGCAGTGGCAGTAAGCATACAGGCTTCCAAGGACAGCTCAGTCAGGAGGGTTGGTTCCTTCCAAACGTGGTCTCTAGAAATGTGATTTGGAGGAATCTCTAATATCAACAGCTCTTGCTGCTGTTCTAGAGATAAAATGAACAAGACACAGGAAGTGACACAATTCATTTTAAAAAATACAAACTCAAGGAAAGAGTTCATTTTTTTTGTTATTGTTGTTATATTTGGATATCCATGGATGTTGCTCAGCCCTTAATAAAAATATGTTGTGTATTTAAAATATTTGAGGGATAAAGGGTTAGAGCTTGGGCAATAGTATTTTATGACTTAATTTAATTCTCATGAATTAAATTATCACAGAAGGACACTGTACACAAATCATCACAGCTTTATATTATATCCTAAACATATTTTCCTAAGAGCATTCTCTCTGATATATTGAACTTGGGTCCTTGGGAGAAGGAGCACAGCCTGAATGGCAATGTCATTCACCAATATTAAACACAATGGAGTTTCTTTTTGGTGATAACTCTCCCACCAAAGGCTACCTCCTCCAAGTCACTCTTCCAGTCCCAAGAAGCAATGCTCTTGCCACGGTTACACTGTCCAGATATAGAGCATAAGAAAATTAATTTCAGGGCTTTCCTGCCTTCCTCTTTTTTCTCATGTGTTCCACATTCTTAAAACAACATCCCTACCCCATCTCAATTTCTGCCAGTTATAGCTTTTCTCTTATGTCAATTCTCCATATAAATGCTTCCGAGAAATCTTACCTTCCCCAGAGAAAAGTGATCTCTCTGGGATGCTCCCATGATGGGGCCATTGTCCTGGGCAGTGGTTTAAGTCAATATGCATGGCCCAGGGAGAGGCAAGATGGAAGCTAATAAAACCCTTGAGAAATCTGTATTTGTTTAACCCCCAGACTTGGAAAAACTCATTAGAAGTCACTAGCTATGTGGAGGTTCAAAATCTGAACCTTAGGGCAAGGAAGAGGTTCCATGAAGTCCTGCCTATTATGAGGGGGCAGGATAGGACTTTTCTGTGGTGGTCTATGGGATTGATAGCTTCTTGAGCTATCTTTTCTGCATCTTTTTTGTAACAAATGGGTACAGTTCGTCCGACAAAAATGCTGAAAGCGAGCTAATTGTTATCAAGATAAGTTGGCCTGAGGTGATATCCCAGAAGGAGAGAACAGTAAGACTCCCCAGGAAGAAAAAACAAATATAACATCATATGATAGCTCTAGGAGTTGGCTAAGAAGGAGCAGTTGTAACAGCAGATGACAGATTTCCTGGCTGGCAGCAATTTCTCAGCAAGAATCAGGGAACTAAGCTTGTGGTAACATGATATAATTAAGATTCTGGGATCATGCCAAGGGAAATGGCAGAAGCTGAGACATATAGGAGAGAGAGACAAGAAACTAAGATTAGACAGGTGTTCCATAAACAGTGTAATCCTTCCTCGCCATGAAAAAATCCTGAGTTTGCTGGGCAGCTGATTCGTTCTCCAAATAACGAGAGAGTAACTTTTTCTATGCTGAGATTAGAAAATTGAAAATGATTCAGTTCCTAGATTGTTCTATCATTTACCTTGCTAGTTTTTTCTAATGAAATCTCTGGCTATTTGACTTGGGGGCTCCTTCCTGTATTATTAGAAAATGTACTAGATAGGTTTGAGCAGAATATTAGCTCCTACTTTACACCAAGGGAGTTATGGGATTCCAAGGTTGAATGATACTACATTTATATTCTCCTGTACTCTTATTTTTTGGTCTATATATTTTATTTCCATATATGTGTTTATCTACATGTAAAAATGTATATATGTATACATGCATATATATTATTCTGTGGTGTAATCTCCTTTGGGCAGCTTTATTTTTTAAAATATAATTTACTCCTAACATAAAGCTTTATACTTTTTTATCCTTACTACTTTCCATTGACTAGAAAATTTTGTGTGAAACCATTCCATAGAGACTGCTTCCTTTAAAAGAATGTTGTACTTTCATGAAATATCCTGCTTAATAAAACAGAAATCTAAGCTCCATGAGACAAGTAGCATCCATAAGTCTGGAGAGAGCATGACTCTAGAGAAGACAATGAATGGCAAAAATTATCAAGAAGAGGGCAGGGGATAACCCTAGATCATATGATTTGAGACATAGGGAAATTTCTGTGATAGGAGAAAGGATTCTATCCTCATGACCCTCATATGATTTGTTTATTTCTAAGCTTGAGACAAGATTAAAAAAAAGTGGTGAAGAGGGTTATGGGGGCAAAATCTACAAGGCAATATAAAATTTGGTTAGAGAATCTCAAAATTGACATTTTAGAAGCTTTACTTTCCTGAAGAAAATAAAATGGCTAAAGAAGTACTAAATGACTAGAAAGACTTTGAATTTAAGAATAAAAGCTTTAAATAAACAGAAAAAGAAAAGGTTGAATTATTACTACTTAGATAAGTGGAGAGAAAAGGGAAAAGCATTTCATAATTCCTTATTCCACATAAGAAAAGCTGGCTGGCTGAAATACGAATGCAACTACAACCAATATAAATACATAAATACTTATTGAATAAATGTATAAATCTTGAAATTTTCTATCAAATTTTTTTCCAGAATTCCCTGCTCAGGGGTGTTTAAACATTTTCCAAACCAAATATATTGATCACTACTTATTCACCAAATTTTATCATTGCCTATAGACTCAAGACACTAGGAAATATTTGCCTCAATTTACCACACTTTGATTGAGAACATATTTTAAAAGAGTATATATTACATGAAGAAAATATTAGAACTGAAATATGTTTAAAGATCAGTCAAGTCAGACTTTAAATGACTAGGAAGCCAAAGTGAAGAGACTAAGCTACTCCCCAAAATTAGGAGTAATTAAGCAAAGATTTGAATGTGGGTCATCTGACCAAGTACAGTACTCTTTTTTTCCCCCAAATTCATTTTCAATCAGTAGACTGAGATCTTCTAGTATAAAGGTGATGCATTCACTATGCAGATTGGGGCATATATATGTATATGTATATATAAATATATGTGTATATACACATATTTTGCCTCTCTACATATTATATATGTATATATATGTATGGACACACATACCTCATTCTCATATGTATACACACATTTTGTATATATATATAAAACATCTAATTATATATATATATATATATATCCACTCCTTTTTCTTTCCCTCTCTCTCTCTCTCTTCCCCCCCCCCACATACATACATACTCTTAAACAAATGCTCCCATACACACAATACATACACATATACATGCCCCCCATACAAACACATACATATATGCATATATATATCAATTATATATAATATATGTATATAGAAAAGGTCACTTGGGGAATTTGTTTAGCTACACTACAGATAGGAAATAATTAAACACTTTAGATAGCACTTACTATGTGCCTGGTACTATACTAAATGCTTTACTAAGTTCATTTGATTCTCACTACAACTCTGCAAAGTAGGTACTGTTATTATCCCCATTTTACATTTGAGGAAATTGAGACAAATAGAGATTGAAGGACAAGCCCAGGATTGGATCACTAGTAAGAATCTAAGATTGAATTTGAACTCATGTTCTCTTGACACCAGGCCCAGCATTCTATCTCCTGTGTCACTTACCTGTCTACAGAAGCCCCTGGTTTTTACAGGGTTTTGTTTTTCTTGCTTTCCCAATTGGAGGTGACATTGGAGAAAGAGAATGTCAAACTAAAAATGGAATAAAAATTTACTTTAAAAAGAAATAAACTACGGGACATAGAAACAAAGGGATTTGCCTCCCACAACAATAAGTTCACTCTGTGACTCTGGACAAGTCATACCTCCTTTAGTCTCCGTTTGCTCATCAGACAAATGAGGATAATAAACAATCAGGAGTAAATGACATAAAAAAAGATATAAAGAACTTGGAAAGCCAAGAAGTGATATGTACAAAATGATATGTTTTTGTTATTCCCATTGATAGACTAGACTCCCTATGAAACATGAATCTGAAAAGACACCACTTGACAAATTGGGAATGAAGAGGGGAAAAGAGGAAAAAACAATTCACATCTCACCATGAAACATATGCTTTATTTGGGGCAGTGGGAAGAGTTACAGGGGCCCAGGGATGGAGACCACCCTCCCCGGTTCCAGCACAGAGAAGAGCTCATGCAGAGGCAGGGAGCTGGAGAGTATGGTCCCCGAGGATGGACGTTTCTCTGAAGTTCCAGGAGGCTTGTTACTGAGGATCCTTTCTCTGGCGTCTTTCACCCAAGAAGGTGGGGAGAGGGGGCTGGCGAGGAGGAGGGGAGTTGAAGTCTTGTTTCTGAAATGATTGTAGCTCCAGGAACAAGGGTTCTTCTTCCAGAGACTCCATCCAGGGCAAAACAAGGACGTTCAGAGGGGAAAAAGAGGAGCTCAAGCCTTTACTCATGCTCCATGTTTCATGGTGCTGCCAGCATGTGACAGTATACTTCACCTCTGGCAAGAAGTACTACTTCTGACAAGGTGGAGGACATGAGGGACATTTCTGCTGGCACTGCTGTGGTGGGCATGGCTCTGGGCACTTAGGAGGACATGGCTCAGGGCACTTAGGATGGCATGGCTCTGGGCACCTAGGAGGACATGGCTCAGGGCACTTAGGCTGGCATGGCTCTGGGCACCTAGGAGGACATGGCTCAGGGCACTTAGGCTGGCATGGCTCTGGGCACCTAGGAGGACATGGCTCAGGGCACTTAGGATGGCATGGCTCTGGGCACCTAGGAGGACATGGCTCAGGGCACTTAGGCTGGCATGGCTCTGGGCACCTAGGAGGACATGGCTCAGGGCACTTAGGCTGGCATGGCTCTGGGCACCTAGGAGGACATGGCTCAGGGCACTTAGGCTGGCATGGCTCTGGGCACCTAGGAGGACATGGCTCAGGGCACTTAGGCTGGCATGGCTCTGGACACTTAGGCTGGCAAGACTGTGACCAAATAGGAGGTGGCTGGCAAGGCTGTTTGCACTGCTGCTGATTCTGGTAAGACATCTTTCCTAGATCTCTGTGTATCTAAAAGAAACAGACAACAACATTCAGAGACAAATACTTTCAGAGGAACAAGTCTTGAGTTCTCATACTGAGCTAGGCCATAATGATTTATGAAGTCTCTTGGGCTAGTTTTGAAGCTAATAAAATGACCTCTAGACTAGCAGTAAGAAGACATGATTTTTAATCTTGGGTCTGAATTGTACAATCTTGTAAACTCCTTTGAGACTTGGTTTTCCATCTCTAAAATATGAACCTATCTAAAATAGTTGAACACAACTGAACAACATTTTTTGAGGCAGATATGCATTACGGTGAATAGAGCACCAGACCGCGAGACTCATTTTCCTGAGTTCAAATCTGGCCTCAAAACACTTACTTACTAGTTGGTGACACTAGGTAAGTCACTTAATCCTGTTTACCTCAGTTTCCTCTTCTTGGAGAAGGAAATGGCAAACCACTTTAGTATCTTTACCAAGAAAACCTCAAATAGAGTCACAATGGGAAGGCCATGACTGAACAATAAAAACAACAAAAATAGGTATAATGATATCACTCTGTTTTGCCTGTGTACTTCACTGGAGCTGTTATATGAGGAAAGCTTCATATATAGTGCAAAATTCTGTAGAAACAGGAGCCAATGCTATTATTCCTTCACTCATACCCTCCTTCAACACCATGTCCAACACTTCATGATATTATTTGTGGTTTTCTTGGCAAAAATAACCAATACCATAGAGATTTGACATTTCCTAAATGTCTTGGAGCCTCAAAGCCTAAGACTGAGGAGCCCAAGCACTTAGGAGATGCTTTCACATTAGAAAGGATTCTAATTCAGGAAAAGCAAAAGATGATTTCTGGAAAATTAAGTTGAGTTTTATCAGGAGATAAGTTTTGGAGGGCACAACAGCTCATAAGTACCCTAAACTAACTTATGAACAGAAGAGAATCAGATCAATGAAATCATGAGTCTTGGAAGAATTTTTATAATTATTGTCTTTTTGCCTTCAATTTTAACTGCACATCCATTCAATGATCTCTCTAGTTAATTCTCTGTTTTCAGTTTATTTTCTAAGTGCTTTAGGGATGCACAATCTATAGTGATTATACATATATATACATGTTATGTGAGACATGTAACTGTGTCTACATCCCTGAACCTATTGCTCCATCTTTAATATGAGGGTGTTGAACATGTATTGTAAAAGAAGAAACATTGCTCTGGAAGCTAGAAGAAAGAAGTCTGAGTAAATCAATTAATCAACAAGCATTGGGTAAGCACTTAATAATTTACTAGGCACTGTGCTAATAACTACCGGGGATACAAAGAAAGATAAAATCATTGTCCATGCCTTTAAGGAACTCGTATTCTAATGGGGGAGGCAACACTTAAACAAACAGGTTTATATAAGAAACAAAGAACTTTAATGGAAGGTAATCTTAAAGAGAAAAGGTTTCTCTGGGCCTTCAAGTCCTCATCTGAAAAATGATAGAACTAGACCAGATGATCTGTCACCTCTAATGTTCAAATAAATGTCTGTGGAATGAATGCTCCATGAGTCTATGGTTTTATAAATGGTCAATGAATGCTGCTAAACGTTTGAGGGCAAAGGACCAAGTCACTGAAATTTTAGTTAATCCCATGATAAATCTAGATTGCTATCATTGTCATCATCACCATCATCACAACCAAAAGGCCCCGATTAAAGTCTGGGGGGCATGGAGAAGGGATGTACCAGGAACTGTACAGAGACATAAGAGGCTCCCATACTTCCCCTGGAGTTCACCCTCAAATGGGCAACAATGATGGCTTGGGATTCAACCATTGGACTCCTCTACAGAAGTGTGGGGCAGGAAGACTCTTAACATATTCCACAGAATCCTTTAACTCAATATGTCTAGATTCCTAGATTTCTTCTAGTCCTCTTTGTTTTCCCTGTTTGACCTAGACTATAAGATCATTGATAAAAAAGTCAACTAAATCACCAATATCAATTGATATCAGGACCATTACCTTTCACCAGACTTGCCCTAATTCTCCTTAATCAATCAAGTAAACTCATGAGGCTCACTTTATCTTAAGATCAAGATTCAGAGTGAAAATTAATACTAGAGTGCTTCAGATTTAATTTTTTTTTACTACTGAGGAACCAGAGGCGCAGTAATGGACAAAGATCAGAATATGAAGGTAGAAGAACCAGAATTTAAACCTAGGTCTCTTCTTTTCAATCCATATATACCTTTCCGACATACTGCATCCATAACATACCATAGAATTTCAGTTTGAAAAGAATCTTGGAGATCAAAAAGAGTTAGAAGAAACTTTAATGGTGATATTGTACAAACTCTTATTTTGTAATCGAAAAAAATGAGACCCAGAACAAAAGTGACTTGATCAAGGTCACATAGCTGATTAGTAATAGATCTAAGACTTAGAATCTGGAGTCTCCCTTTCTGATCAGAGCTTTTAATTGCTAGTGTTCATTTCAGTGATAATTAGGAGAGGTCAAAAGTGGCCATATCTCAGGTATATAATAAATTATTCATTTATGGTATTTCATAGAATGTATAAGCCAAAAAAAAGTATTTTCAAGATCACCAATAAGTCAAGAATAACCTTTTAGAAAGGAGGAAACAGGTGCCAAAAGAATGGAAATAACATTCTTTAAGTCCCACAGCTAGTTATAGGCATAGCAGAGACTAGAATTCAGATCCCAGGACTTCTGGTTCTCAGACCAGTACTCTGTCCATTACATTAAACTGCCTTCAGCCTGCAAGAGAAATTCCAGCCCCAAGATTAGCCCCAAAGAGCCTTAGACTCACCAGATGCTCCAGCACAGATGAGGAATCAGGTGGCTGACGGATGGCTACAGTGCCAACAAAAGCCCCTTTTATAGGGCTGGGAAGTCCTGCCCAGAGGAAAAAGGGACAGCCCCAGACTCTGCTATCCCAATTATCTCCCAAACAAAAATGTAATCCACCTACAATTTTGAAAATGCCTTGCCACACTCACCCTCATGATCATAGCTTTCCTCTTTTGCAAGCTTCACAGAGGTAGCTGCCTATCTAAGTGATTCATCCAGGAGTCTCTGCCTTCACTGAAAATCACAGCCCCTTGTAGAAGAACTGATTAAATCAAATGCATTTCTTGTCCCAGCTGAGGACATTGAAGTACAGAAGGTTTTCAAATGGATCACCTAGAAGTAAAATATATTAAAAAGTGATAGGAAAAGCAGTGACCTGTCATGGAAGGAGCATCCATTTGGAGATCAGAGATATAGTAAATCTGAGGGCTGAAAATTACTTCTGCTTCAACTTATATGTGAAAGAAATGGTCACTGCAACATACCCCCCCCAAAATAGAATTTATTGAAATCTGCTTTTCCTCTAATCAAATTTCCTATCTTTTTCTAATGTTAACTCTAGGATAAGCTAAGTCTCTCTTTAAAAAAATAATAATATTTTATTTTTCAAAAAAAATGCAAAAATAGTTTTCAACATTCTCTTTGTAAAACCTTTTGTTTCAAATTTTTCCTCTCTCTCTCATACCCTCACCTCCACAAGACACCAAGCAATCTGATACAGGTTAAACATGTGCAATTCTTCCAAACATATTTCTATCTTTGTCATGCTGCACAAGAAAAATAAGATCAAATCAAAAGGAAAAAAAAAAGAGAAAGAAAAAACAAACAAGCAAACAACAACAACAAAGTTGAAAATCCTATGCTTTGATCCATATTGAGTCTCCTAATTCTCTCTGGATGCAGATGAACTTTCATAACAAGTCTATTGGAAATGCCTTTAATCTCATTGTTGAAGAGCCAACTCCATCACAGTTGATCATCATATAATCTTGTTATTATTATGTACAGTGTTCTCTTGGTTTAAACAGTCAGTTCTTTCTCTGCTTCCTATATAAGCAACCAATGCTTTCCTTTCAGTAAGGTAGACCCAAATGCTGCTGATTAGTTTCTGTACCTTTTGATACATGAAATTATCTTTAAAACAAGTCAAAAAGCTATCTGCTAAGTTTTTTTGTCAAAGAGAAAGTTCAAATAGATCCATCCACCAATAAGCATTTATTAAGCACTTAATGTGTGCCAAGTACTGTGCTAAGAACAAAGAGAAAAAGAACAACCCTTGCCCTCAAAGACCTCAGTAGTGTGTAGTTATTTAAAGTCCCTCATCACTATTATGTCATGTATTTGTGTGCCTCTGATGGAAGGTCTGTAACTTGTACTCTCTATTTACTATTTACTATTTACTTTATTATTTCTTTTCAGTAGACATCTGCCAGCATCACCACTTTTAAGCCCCACTTAGGCTGAGAGTTCCTGTGCTCTCTTCAGGAGTGTTATAGAGTGCTTTTCAGCGGCAGTGCCTGTGTGTACTAGCAGCAAGTACACTAACACAGCCTAGAATTGGGAAGAAAAAAAACTCTCTTCTCTTTAACTGCTTCAGGCCTTTGCCCCTGAACTTTATTATCTCTAGGTGATGGGCAAGGGAAGATTCAGTCTCTTGGTTTTGGCAGATTTTTTTGATTCAGAGCAATTCCCAGAGTAGTATATCTTTACTTGCGGGAGATTACCTAATTATAATTCCCCAGATTCCTATTGTGGTCTTGTGCTGGGTTCCTGGGAATGAGAATAGTTTGTGCCCTAAAGGGAAGGTTGTTGCTATTAAACCCTCACAATAGTCTAAGATATGGAATGCTCCCCTTATATCAGAAAGGGTTTTGTGTTTACATAGGGTTTTATCTATTTTTGTGCCCTTCAGATCTTCAGTTTTACTAAAGAAGCACTTCCTTACATGTAAAATAAGAAGGATATTATCCACATTATATCTATCTCTCAATGGGTTTCTTGGTAGATAAAAGGAATTAGAATGTGTTAAATGTTTTTCCAGCCTCCTGTAATACAAGCTAATCAAGATAACCCTGTCAGCCTTCTGATTTGGAATGCTATATTGTTATAGCCACTTTTCTCAGAATTATTTACTTATCTAGATAGATTTTGTCACCTCTAACCTAACTCACCTTCACCATTGGTGCTGAACCAGACTGCACTCTCTCCTTGGCCTCTTTATCCATGTAAGAAATGACACTTCTCCATTCCTTCCTACTTAAGTCCCTTTCTGAATTCAAGAATTTTTTTTTTTTTTTTTTTGCTCTTCTAAAATTATTCTTTGCTTCTTATACTCTGTAATGCTATTGGTCATAATGAATTTAGATGGATTAATGTATGTTCTGTGTAACATAAGACAGGTGACAGGATAGAGTTCTAGACTTGTGAAGATCTTTTGGAAGGAAGGAAAAAATGTGGGATGGAAGGAGGAAAGGAAGGAAAGAAGGAAAGGAAGGAAAGAAGGAAGGGAAGGAAGGAAGGGAGGAAAGGAAGGAAAGGAAGGAAAGGAAGGAAAGGAAAGGAAGGAAAGAAGGAAAGGAAGGAAAGAAGGAAGGGAAGGAAGGAAGGAAGGAAGGGAAGGAAGGAAGGAAGGAAGGAAGGAAGGAAGGAAGGAAGGAAGGAAGGAAGGAAGGAAGGAAGGAGGAAGGAAGGAAGGAAGGAAGGAGGAAGGAAGGAAGGAAGGAAGGAGGAAGGAAGGAAGGAAGGAAGGAAGGAAGGAAGGAAGGAAGGAAGGAAGGAAGGAAGGAAGGAAGGAAGGAAGGAAGGAAGGAAGGAAAGAAGGAAGGAAGGAAGGAAGGAAGGAAGGAAGGAAGGAAGGAAGGAAGGAAGGAAGGAAGGAAGGAAGGAAGGAAGGAAGGAAGGAAGGAAGGAAGGAAGGAAGGAAGGAAGGAAGGAAGGAAGGAAGGAGGAAGGAAGGAAGGAAGGAAGGAGGAAGGAAGGAAGGAAGGAAGGAAGGAAGGAAAGAAGGAAGGAAGGAAGGAAGATAGAAAGGAAGGAAGGAAGGAAGGAAGGAAGGAAGGAAGGAAGGAAGGAAGGAAGGAAGGAAGGAAGGAAGGAAGGAAGGAAGGAAGGAAGGAAGGAAGGTAGAAAGGAAGGAAGGAAGGAAGGAAGGTAGAAAGGAAGGAAGGAAGGAAGGAAGGTAGAAAGGAAGGAAGGAAGGAAGGAAGGTAGAAAGGAAGGAAGGAAGGAAGGAAGGAAGGAAGGAAGGAAGGAAGGAAGGAAGGAAGGAAGGAAGGAAGGAAGGAAGGAGGAAGGAAGGAAGGAAGGAAGGAAGGAAGGAAGGAAGGAAGGAAGGAAGGAAGGAAGGAAGGAAGGAAGGAAGGAAGGAAGGAAGGAAAGAAGGAAGGAAGGAAGGAAGGAAGGAAGGAAGGAAGGAAGGAAGGAAGGAAGGAAGGAAGGAAGGAAGGAAGGAAGGAAGGAAGGAAGGAAAGAAGGAAGGAAGGAAAGAAGGAAGGAAGGAAGGAAGGAAGGAAGGAAGGAAGGAAGGAAGGAAGGTAGAAAGGAAGGAAAGAAGGAAGGAAGGAAGGTAGAAAGGAAGGAAGGAAGGAAAGAAGGAAGGTAGAAAGGAAGGAAGGAAGGAAGGAAGGTAGAAAGGAAGAAAGGAAGGTAGAAAGGAAGGAAGGAAGGAAAGAAGGAAGGAAGGAAGGAAGGAAGGAAGGAAGGAAGGAAGGAAGGAAGGAAGGAAGGAAGGAAGGAAGGAAGGAAGGAAGGAAGGAAGGAAGGAAGGAAGGAAGGAGGGAAGGAAGGAAAAAAGGAGGGAAGGAAGGAAAGAAGGAAGGAAGAAAGGAAGGTAGAAAGGAAGGAAGGAAGGAAGAAAGGAAGGAAGGAAGGAAGGAAGGAAGGAAGGAAGGAAGGAAGGAAGGAAGGAAGGAAGGAAGGAAGGAAGGAAGGAAGGAAGGAAGGAAAGAAAGAAGGAAGGAAGGAAGGAAGGAAAGAAGGAAGGAAGGAAGGAAGGAAAGAAAGAAAGAAGGAAGGAAGGAAGGAAGAAAGGAGGGAAGGAAGGAAGAAAGGAGGGAAGGAAGGAAGGAAGAAAGGAGGGAAGGAAGGAAGGAAGAAAGGAGGGAAGGAAGGAAGGAAGGAAGAAAGGAAGGTAGGAAGGAGGGAAGGAAGGAAGGTAGGAAGGAGGGAAGGAAGGAAGGAGGGAGGGAGGAATATATACAAAGTCCTTTGCTAATCTTTAAGTGTCATATAAATATTAACATCAAATAAATAAATAAATATTAACATCAAAATATAACTCTATATCTGTTTTTTGAAAAATAGCAGTAACTTTGTACTTCCTTGGGGTTCACATTTTTATCCTCCTTTTAAGATCCCAAGATCATCTTCAGTCACAGCTGATTTCCCAAATCACTAAACTTTGAGGCACAATTACTCAGTGTCTTTATTGAATCCCTGTTGGACAATCTTCCTGTTACCCCCTCATCATACACATGACAGTACACATATTCATGTCTGTTTCTTGTCTATTTTTGTATCCCCTAATGTTTAGCAAATTAGTGGCACATAGTGGGTGCATAATAGATATTTATTGACTAACAGATTTATTCAGGTCACTTCACCTCTGACACCTAGAAGTTCATCATCCTTTGTGGACTTCTCTTTAATTTTACTGTCACTTGTATATACAACCCAGCAAACTTTTTCATATCCTTCTTCCCAAGATATTAATTCTGCCCCACATTCTACAGTGAACATGGAGCTTCTTAAGTTTTAAGTGAAACTCAGCATGCCAAATAGTATTTCAATTCATGCCAATTCCCTTCACATAGCTCATTTATTGCAAGATGAATATATTCATCTAGGATTCCAGGACTTCTGAAGCTTGCAAGTACTCTCTACTGTTTTCAAGGCCCTTATCCAACTAGCCCTTGAAATTTTCTCAATAGATAAAGCTCCAGGTTTGGAGTAATGAAGACCTGAATTCAGATCTTCAGATCCTGTGTTATCCTAGGCAACTCACTTAACCCTATTTGCCTTCTTGAGTTCTTTATGACTAAAGAGTGTATTTCTTAGATATTTTCATCTTTGTGTCTATCTTCCTTTTCTTTCAATTTATTGTCTACCAAAAACCTCCATGTCAAGGGACAGTTTATTCTAATCGCTGGGTGGGAGACCATCCAAACTGATCCCCTGCTAAGATTTTCTTGATTCTATCTATCAGATTCCATTCTTTACCTGGAATGGAGTTTTGCCATTTCGAATGATGCCAGACAGGTAATCATCATAATTTGGTACGTTTAAAAACTGAAGGGACCTTCAATAATAATGAGGATTTGATTTCTGTTTTTCAACAATTGTCTTCTAGGCAGGGTGAGGACCCTGAGTCACCCACATAGATCTTTATCCAGAGAAGCAGGTCTCTGGAATTTCAGCAATCACACTTTCAACACATAAGCAAGGGATCAGTGATTTGATGATGACATCAAATGCCATAATTCGCCATGGAATTGACTGTTCAGGCTTTGAAAGAAGGAAAAGTCAAGCTATCTTTATCTCATCCTAGATTTTTAGGCAGTTTCCTATAAATTCCAAGACTCAAAAAATTCCTTATTGCTTTTAGGATAAAGAACAACTTCTTTGGCATGCTAAATGGCTTTATGGATAGAGCTCTGGGTCTGGAATCATGAAAACCTGAGTATAAATCTGACCTCAGACACTTCCTTGCTATGTGACTTTGGCAAGCCACTTAACCTTATTTGCCTCAGGTTCCTCATCTATAAAATGAACCAGAGAAAGAAATGGCAAACCAATATCTCTGCCCATGGGGTCATGAAGAATTAGATACAATTAAAATGACCAAACAATAACAACAGCTTTATGCTATATTGTTCTACTACCTACATTCTTTATTCTAATAAAGCTTGTTTGGTGCCTGTTCTCTATACACTTTGGCCTACCTCTCATTCTCATATCTTTATATAAGTGATGGCATTATTTAGGATACACTCCATTTTCACCTCTGTGCTATAGATTTTTCTACCACCTTAAAAGCACAGTTCAGGTGCCAACTCTTATAGGATGCCTTTTGTGATACCTCCCAATATTGGCCCTCCTCTCTAAAAATCATGATTTCTTATTTATTTGTTTGTGACAGATATCCTTCAAGTATAATGAAAGCTTCATAGCATATGAACAGACAATTTTCAGATGATGAAATTGAAACTATTTCCACTCATATGAAAGAGTGTTCCAAATCACTATTGATCAGAGAAATGCAAATTAAGACAACTCTGAGATACCACTACACTCCTGTCAGATTGGCTAAGATGACAGGAAAAAATAATAATGAATGTTGGAGGGGATATGGGAAAACTGGGACACTGATACATTGTTGGTGGAGTTGTGAAAGAATCCAACCATTCTGGAGAGCAATCTGGAATTATGCCCAAAAAGTTATCAAACTGTGCATACCCTTTGATCCAGCAGTGCTACTACTGGGCTTATATCCCAAAGAAATACTAAAGAAGGGAAAGGGACCTGTATGTGCAAGAATGTTTGTGGCAGCTCTTTTTGTAGTGGCCAGAAACTGGAAAATGAACAGATGCCTATCAATTGGAGAATGGTTAAGTAAATTATGGTATATGAATGTTATGGAATATTATTGTTCTGTAAGAAATGACCAGCAGGATGAATACAGAGAGGCTTGGAGAGACTTACATGAACTGATGCTGAGTGAAATGAGCAGAACCAGGAGATCATTATACACTTCAACAACAATACTGTATGAGGATGTATTCTGATGGAAGTGGATGTCTTCAACAAAGAGAAGATCTAATTCAATTCCAATTGATCAATGATGAACAGAATCATCTATACCAAGAGAAGGAACACTGGGAAATGAGTGTAAACTGTTTGCATTTTTGTTTTTCTTCCCAGGTTATTTTTACCATCTGAATCCAATTCTTCCGGTGCAGCAAGAAATTCATTTCTGCACACATATATTGTATCTAGGATATACTATAACATATTTAATATGTATGGGACTGCCTGCCATCTGGGGGAGGAGGTGGAGGGAAGGAGGGGAAAATTCAGAACAGAAGTGAATGCAAGGGATAATGTTGTAAAAAATTACCCATGCATATGTACTGTCAAAAAAAAAAGTTATAATTATAAAATTAATTTTAAAAAAGTATAATGAAAGCTTTTGGAAAGCAGGAAGTATTTAGCTTTTGTTTTTGGATCACTAGCTCTTGCTCTTACATTATATATGGAATATGTTTATTAAATATTTGCTGAACTGATTGGAATAAAGTCTCAAGTTATAATGAAAATGCAATGTCCATAACACAGAAAGGAAACATTCATTTCTGCACTTCTTTGATCAAATCTCATCTAGAGTATTTTGTCCAATTTGGAGCAACATATTTTAGGAAAGATTGTGTTCCTAAACACTTTCATTTAAAGGCAAACAAAATTCCAAATCATGTCCTATGAGAAATGGTTGAAAAAATTGATATTTTTTTTTCTTGGAAAGGCAGTGAGGGAATGATGACTGACTTCAAATCTTTCAGAAGCCATCATGTTTAAGAGAGATTAGGTTATTTTGGAGGAATTCCAGAAATCAAATCCAGAAAACATGAATGAGTGATATAGAAAGATGATTTCATCTCAATGTAGGAAAAAAATCCCAATAATTAGAGCCATTTAACAATATAATTGGCTTCCCCATTAGTCACTGAACAAACATTTATTAAGTACCTACAAAATGTCAGACATCGGACAAAGTTCTGGGGATTCAAAGAAAAGTAAAAAATAGTCACTGTCCTCTAGTATCTCATTATTTAATGGGAGAGTTAATTTGCAAACAATTATTGTACAAAGTATAATGCAAAATAAATTGGAGAAAATCAACAAAGAGAGGACAATTTGATTAAGGGAGATTGCAAGTTTTCTTTTGCTGGAATAGTACAAGCGGATCTTGTACTATTTGGTGGAACATTTTATAGAAAGATTGCCACATTAGTTGGGAGCATGGGCTAGTTGGGCTTGAAGAGCCTTTTTTAAATCTAAGACTATAAGATTCAATAAATGCTATTAATGTCTGCTATATGTAGTTTTATTCTCACCTGTTTCACAGTCATTATTGAATTCTACAAAAACAACAAGGTAGATCTTTTTGCTTTCAAAGTCTATCAAATAACATAGAGATGGGTTACAATTTGTATTGTCCAAAAAAAGGGAACGGGGTGGGCAGAAAGACATATCAGCAAAAATAGGGATCCTTGAAGAAAAATACTGAGGCATGCTAGTAACTCTATTTGACACTGGGTAAAAATAGTTATAAATAGTTATGAATCATAAAAATAGTTATGAATCTGTCAAAATAGCATGAAAAATAAGATATATACCTAAATTCACAGAAAACAGAATTTGCTTAGGGATTAGGAAAAGTGGTTAAGGGCAAAATGCTGTAGGAGATTTGAGAGAGGAAATAATACTAGTTGGGGCATCAGTGAAAGAAATGTGGGTAGAGAAGGTTGCACCCAAGATAGTCCTGAAACAAGGAAAAAATTTCAGTAGCAGTGGATGGGACCATTCCATACATTGTGATGATGTGTTCAATTTATGAGATGAGAAATTACAAGTATGGGGAAATTTAAATGGTCCAGTTTGACCGGAATGTGAAGTACTTAAAGGGAACTTAAATGAGGCATGACTGGAAATGCAGATTGGAGCCCTACCCATATTGGGTTGTGAATGCTAGGCTGATGAGCTTATACTGTTATTTGATAGGAAATAGTGATCTAAAGAAAATCGTTGAGTAAGGAAGTGATGAGATCAGAGCTATGCATAGGGAAGATTTACCTGGAAGGAATGTCAAATTGCGGAATGGAATAGGCTGAGTAGTTTAAAATTAGAGATGACAGAAAAAAAGTGACTACCCTTATCTCTGCTTGTTGTGTTTCTCCCACTTCCCCAGAGTTCTCTGGGATCTTTAAGGGAATCTGAGGAGTGCCTCATCTTTTCTGTTGGTTCAATCACGTATATGCTTGTTCTCCCAATTTTATTGGTCACCTGCACCCCAGTTCCATTCATCCACTTCACAGCTAGATCAGCATTTCCAAAGGAATACCTCAAAGGTAAAGAAAGAACAAACACATGAACACTCCTTCCCTCAAACATTTAGAAGCTACTATCCCTCTCCCTCACACTATACAAATCTCTCTCCCTATGCTGACCTTGGCTAGAAAAATGACACACTGAATTTTTCTTGGATTTACCTTTTATAATTTGGTTTTGCATGTTTTCTTTGTGAAGGACTTGTTTTGGACTATCTGGGTTATATTTCTTCCCACTATTCTGTCATCTTGGTTTTGTCTCCCTGATGATCTTTTCAAGTCACTTAAACTGCCTTCTATTAATTAGTTTGGTCTGACATCTGTATATTTTCAGTAATTATAACAAAGAATGTTCCTTTATTGGTATCCAAGAAAACTTGAATATAAACCAGGCAAAGCAATACAATAATTATCACCAATGTTAATTAACATTAAGTCTCTTTGTACCCTAATAATTAATTCCAAATATACATTTAACTAGCACATTTTGAGTCCCAGGTGTCTTGGGTTAGTTATTTGGTCCCTAGATATCTTTTCTTAGACAATATGCTTATTTTTAATATAACTCTCAAAGGAATTCTGCTTTTTTGGTCCCAAATCTAGAGGTTCCTAGATAGTTCTTCTAGTAATATCATTGAAGTTTGGTTTTCCAATTCTGAAACTTCAGAGAATTTCCGTTTATATATCATTTGTTGTTTCTATCCTTACCTAAATCCTGTACCTGAGATAAAAATATTCTTTTAAAAAAATTATGAGCTACTTTTCTATTTCTTACCTAGCACCAAATAGTCTTGATAATTAATGCTTTATAATATAGTTTAAGATCTGATACTACTGAACTTCCTTCCTTTACATCTTTTTATTAGTTCCTTTACTACTTTTGACCTTTTGTTCTTCATTTTTATTATATTGGTTCTGACTGCTTATGAATAATTTCTATTTCTCCAGTTATTTCAGTCTGATATAGCTCCTGGGTGTGTTTTGACGAATGTATTTCTAGGTATTTTACATAGCTGATGACAAGGAAAAGGCAATTTATATCTACATTTTCAGATGTTTGTAATAGGAATGAGTGTTATACTTTATCAAAAGTTTTTTGGGCATCTATTGACAAAATCACATATTTTTATTATTATTATTAATATAATCAAAACAATAATAAATTACAGACCCAAGAATTTTTACCTTAAAATAGAAAATTTTCACTAACTATAACTTAGGGTTTGAATACATCTCCTAATGTTTCCCTAGTGGTTAACATTTCATTTATTTTGGGCTTATAAATTAAAACTACCCATATTCTGTGGCTTCAGACATATAGTAAATATCAACTAGTTGGCTCATCATTATTTTGAAGCTACATCCTTAAACCACCTATTCATTTTCATAATAGTCAATAATTTACAAATAAAAATTCACCATTATAGTAAACATTATTATTATTATTTATAACAAAATATACTTCTTTGGATATTTAATAAGTATTTATTGATATTATCTATTTCTTATCATGTCCTTTTTCACAACCCCATTTGTGTTATAGTATCCAGATTTAAAAGATGTTTTATGTAACATCTTTTCTGTTACAGTGGTCTCTCAAATTTCTCACTAAAAGAAAATTCAGAAATGCAATGATAACATAGGCAATATCACATTTAAAACATAAAACAAAATTTCAGATGATATCAATTCAGTTAATTGCACTTTCAGATTATCCCATATAAAAATCATTAATCTTTTTATCTTTGGAATTTTAAAACTACTTAAGAATTATCTGGTATGAAACAATTACATTCAATTAAAAAATAATGAAATGCTTAGCATGTCCCAATCACAAAAACACTTTACAATCATTATCTAATTCTGATCTTACAACAACTCTGGGAGGTGGGTATCATTGTTTTTCTCTTTACATATCAGAAAACTGGGGCAGATAAGATAACTTCCCTAAGATTACACAGCTAATAAGTTTCTGTAACTGAAACTGGAACTACTCTCCAAGGGCAGAGGCTGGTTGGCCCCTACACCTTGTACTACATGCTAGGTACTGCTAGGGGTACCAGAATGGTTCCAGGCAGCAATTGGGCAGTTATCACGCTGTGCATACCCTTTGATCCAGCAGTGCTACTACTGGACTTATATCCCAAGGAAATACTAAAGAAGGGAAAGGGACCTGTATGTGCCAAAATGTTTGTGGCAGCCCTTTTTGTAGTAGCTAGAAACTGGAAAATGAATGGATGCCCATCAATTGGAGAATGGTTGGGTAAATTATGGTATATGAATGTTATGGAATATTATTGTTCTGTAAGAAATGACCAGCAGGATGAATACAGAGAGGCCTGGAGAGACTTACATCAACTGATGCTGAGTGAAACGAGCAGAACCAGAAGATCATTATACACTTCAACAATGATACTGTACGAGGATGTATTCTGATGGAAGTGGATATCTTCAACATAAAGAAGAGCTAATCCAATTCCAATTGATCAATGATGGACAGAATCAGCTACACCCAGAGAAGGAACACTGGGAAATGAGTGCAAACTGTTAGCATTTTTTTGTTTTTCTCCCCAGGTTATTTTTACCTTCCAAATCCAATTTTTCCTTTGCAACAACAACAACAAAATTCGGTTCTGCACATATATATTGTACCTAGGATATACTATAACATATTTAATATGTATGGGAATGCCTGTCATCTAGGGAAGGGGGTGGAGGGAAGGGAGTACAAGGGATAATGTTGTAAAAAAATTACCTATGCATATGTACTGCCAAAAAATGTTATAATTATAAAATTAATAATATATATATATGTGTGTGTATATATATATATATGTGTGTGTATATATATATATATATGTGTGTGTATATATATATATGTGTGTGTGTATATATATATATATATATAAATATATATATATGGAATCCCAGGTGCTGAGATGACTGGACACAGGTATTTTTACATTTTACAAAGATACACAGACCAAACAACAAGACAGACACAAATAATTCTAACAAAGCCACAAAGAGTGGAGCTCCAGCAAGCTTTGAAATTTTCCCCTTACTTTGAAATTAAACTTCTTTTTGATTCCTGAGTTCCCTCTCTCTATTCTGCTTTGTTTGCCTCCCTTTGTTTGTTTACCACCCATAAGTTATAGGCTGGTTCTAGTCTGGCTATCATTTAAATTGATGTCAGAAGTGGGATTGGACATGGAATCCAGTCATTAAACTCTTCAGTGCTGGTGGGAATGAAGGAGGCACCATCAAAGAGCCCTTCCCTTGACCCAGTTCATCTCAGGTCACTCTGGTAAGGATATCCTTTCTCAACTGTATACCTCTTATGAATTGATCTCTCTGTGTGTCTCTGGTCCTTAATGGCAAATCCCTGCTAAATCTAGAAACCAGATTGAAGAAAGATAATTTAAGGATAATAGATCTACCTGAAAGCCATGATTAAAAAAAAAAAAAAAAAAAAAAGCCTAGATATCACACTTTAAGAAATCACTAAAAAACTAACAAAAAACCAGCAACCTGTTCAGTTTTCTGAGAACCAAAAGGTAAAATAAAAACAGAAAAGACTTCACCAGTCACTTCCTGAAACAATGAAAATGCTTAGGAATATAATAATCAAAATCCAGAGCTCCCAGATCAAATAAGAATGGCCAGAAAGAAAGAATTGGTGTACCAAAGAATCAAGAATTGGGGCAACATACAATTTAGATGCCACTACTCTAAAGAAATAAAGAGAATAGAATATGATAGTCCAATAGACAAAGATTATAGACTGACAAATTTTCTTTTTTGCCACTACATGTAGTCTTTTTCATTCCTAAGAATTCCCTTTTCAGTCCATTCTACCTTTTCATTGTTGCCAGCATCAAAAAGGGATTGATATCTCTACAAGTCTCTTTCTCCCCTGGAATCTCTGTGTTTCTTAAAGTTTTGCCTTCTTTTTCTTTGAGATACATACACTCAACCTAAAGCTACTATACAATTAAAATTCTGATAGCTGTTGTCTATTGGTCTTTAGAATTCTTCTCTTCTTTTACTCACTGGGTTTAATAGCGACTCTCTTCACCAACTCATACCCTCATACAGATTGATAACCTGAAAACATGGTAAACTTCCCAGTTCCTCAAATTACCAAAGTTTTAAGGTGAAGCAAAACAAATTGTGTAGGCAAAGGCACTGTAAAGTATTAGTTCTTAGAGATCTGGAACTGTTTCTGATCTTTTCTAATTTGCCCAGCAAGAATAACATTGAACCATGAAAGTGGGAGACAATCAAAATATGTTTTTGAAAGAGTAAGTGATTGAATGAATGAATGTCAAAATAGATAACCAAGAATAGGGACTTCTATTCTGAATAGCTTTACCTATCAATCTCTGCCATTAACATGACCAAAGGCTATAGCCAGAAACTATCTGCTATTTTATTTGTAGTATAATTGTCTTGTTATTATTTTTGCTAAGAGAAGGGTTTTGGGGACAGCTAGGTGGTGCATTGCATACAGCACCAGCCCTGAAGTCAAGAGCACCTGAGTTCAGATCTGGTCTCAGATATTAACACTTCCTAGCTGTGTGACTCTGGGCAAGTCACTTAACCCCAATTGCCTCAGGGGAAAAAAAAGGCAAATTATTTTTGTTTTAGACATTATGATCCAAAAGGATCTTGAGAGTCCTGGTAGCATAATGTGAGACCAGCTTTATTCATTCTTATTATTTATGATCATTATCTTAATGAAGAGATTATTTGTGTGTGTGTCTTCATTTTTTTTTTTATTATAGCTTTTTATTTACAATATATATGTATGGGTCATTTTTCAGCATTGACAATTGCAAAACCTTTTGTTCCAGTTTTTCCCCTCCTTCCTCCCACCCCCTCCCCCAGATGGCAGGTTGACCAATACATGTTAAATATATTAAAGTATATTGTTAAATACTATATATATATATATATATATATGCATATATATATATATATATATATATATCTCCATTCAGTTATTTTGTTGCACAAAAAGAACTGGACTTTGAAATAGTGTACAATTAACCAGGTGGACAAAAATAGAGGGATTGGGAATTCTATGTAGTGGTTCATACTCATTTCCCTGAATTCTTTCGATGGGTGTAGTTGGGTCAATTCATTACTGTTCTATTGGAAATGATTTGGTTCATCTCATTGTTGAAGAGGGCCACGCCCATCAGAATTGATCATCATATAGTGTTGTTGTTGAAGTATATAATGATCTCCTGGTCCTGCTCATTTCACTCAGCATCAGTTCATGTAAGTCTCTCCAGGCCTTTCTGAAATCATCCTGCTGGTCATTTCTTACAGAACAATAATATTCCATAACATTCATATACCACATTCAGCCATTCTCCAACTGATGGGCATCCTCTCAGTTTCCAATTTCTGGCCACAAACATTCTTGCACATGTGGATCCCTTTGTCTTCTTTAAGATCTCTTTGGGATATAAGCCCAGTAGTAACACTGCTGGATCAAAGGGTATGCATAGTTTGATAACTTTTTGAGCATAGTTCCAAATTACTCTCCAGAATGGCTGGATCTATTCACAGTTCCACCAACAATGTATCAGTATCCCAATTTTCCCACATGCCCTCTAACATTCCTCATTATCTTTCCCTGTCATTCTAGCCAATCTGACAGGTGTTGTAGTAGTATCTCAGAGTTGTCTTAATTTGCATTTCTCTGATTAATAATGACTTGGAGCATCTTTTCATATGGCTAGAAATAGTTTCAATTTTGAAGAGATTATTTTTAAAGTAATAGTGCAAACATATGGAAAACCTTTCATAATATCTAGAAGGAAATCCATGTAGTCTCTGAAGCTTTAGCATTTCAATCATATCTTTAGAGTGCCAATTAATGCCAATGATTTGTCTTTGGGGGAATATTGAAATCAGGAAACTTGGGTTCTAATAGTTGAAAAGTCACTGAGAGAAAAAAAGAAAGAGTACTGAATTTGAAGTCAGAGAACCTATCAAACTGCTTACTAATTGTGATCCTCAGGAATCTCTCTGGGTTTTGGTTTCCTCATTTGTAATATGTTGGATTTGACCTCGGTTATCTTTTAGACCTGTTCTAACTCCAGCATTCTCTACATCTGTGTCATTTAAAAATATATGTTCAAAATCTAAGTATGGTGTCTTTAGGTGAATTACACTAAGTCCCTAGAAAATGGCAAATTCCAGAAAATGGATAAGGATGGACATTTGGTTAAAAATGTATGTGAAGACCCCAGCTTAAGAAGTTCTAGGGCAAAATGAGACAAAGTTTCAGGATTCATAACCCATTCATTTGTTTGACAAATATTTATCATATTATTTATATCAGTTATGGTCATGTGTCTAAACTGGTTAGACTATTTTAAGTGTGGATTACTGAGAATGATAGATTACCATAAGTTTGTAGGGGGTTTTCTGTCTCTTTTCAAGAAGAAATTCTATATTTTGTTCTTGAATCCATTACCTCCAAGATATTTTTGCTGCCACTCCACTCCCTTTCCACCCTCTAGGGGAATATAAAATAAGTAAAACATAGTCCTTTCCTTATGATGTATTGTGAGCGATAATATATGTATACATATACATAAACATAATATGAACAAGATCATGCTAAGTAGAGAAGAATATAAAGGGATGTTATTCAACTCTGGAATTCTATGACTTCTCTGGTGCAATTAGGGCTAATAATTCTACTCAAAACCCAATCCAGTGCATTCTCTAACAATTGTACAGGCATAGATAACTCTCTGACAAAGCATTTAATCAGGAAAGAAGAGAGCTAAGTTAAAAATAGAGACAAAAAAAAATTATTTTCATTCCTTTAGTACATGAATCTCACCAACTGATGTGAAAAAGGAATCTAGTCTCTACCAAGTTCACACTTCTTCCATGGAAAGAAAAGGTAGTACTCTGTATGGAACATGTCTACACTTTTCATCTATGTCTCTCTACTTCTTGTCTGTGCTTCTTCCATCTTCCTTGGCAAGATCCCAGAGCCTTGATTATGCTGTACTTACACAAGCTTTCATTCACGAATTGGCAGCTAAGATTGCCAATTGTGAATGAAGCTATCACCTGCTGCTATGATTTTTATTCTTCCTGATCATTTCCTGGAGCTGTCATATAATGCTATGGTTGCCAATTATTCCTACAACTTATTGCTCTATCACTTCAAAAGGGCTTAGTGCTAACTTGCACATTTTCAGCTTTCTTAGATACAATTGAATAACAACCAGTTGTTATAGAAAAAATACATAAAAGTTCATTCAGGTATTTCCCAAGACTATTATCCTTCCCCACCAAGGAAAGTTCCCTAGTCCTCACTCTTGGCTGGGCTTGGTGAGCAAATTAATTGAACCTCTTCCTTGCCTGAGAGTTCAAGGTCTTCACTCTGCATGTGGTTAGTGTCTCCTACTGAGCCTTAGAGATAAAAACAAGCACTTCTTTTCAGGGATGTTTTCACCTCACATCTAACCTCTAGTTGAACAATATAAACTGCCTTAAAGATTTAACAAATTTCAAGGTGACCCTCAATCATGATGAAAGCAGAATGGAAGAGCTGGTTATTCTTGCTCTTGGGCATTTCTGCCATGGTCATTGCCCCTTAAAAGAGAAGCACAAGTTACTCAAATATGTGACAATAGAAAGATCACTTCACTCTTAGGTACAGAAGGATTTATAGTTGCATTTATACTGGGCCCTGATTTATGATTTATGAGTAGGTTTTCAAATGGGCAGAGAATGAGAAACACTGGGATATGTTATCCTAAGCATGTGGAACAGAATGAGAAAAGAAAGGAAGGTAGGCAGGACTAAAATTTTGGTTTCCATTTTAGTTTGTGTCTGGACAGTGCAGGCTTAAAAGAAATTTACCTCTAGGGCTAGAAGAGGGACTTGGGGGAGACTGCCTGCTGGGCAGAAGTATTACAAAGAAAAATCCACAATGAGGTCAACATGGTATGATGACATCGTGATGCAGTCTATGCCCTTATCTCTATAGTCCAAGTCCTAGAGATCAAAGAAAGCATTGTTAAGGAAACAGGTTTGGGCATGATACAAAGGTATGGTAATCTATATGAAGTGACCTCAGGAGAAAATTCAATCTCTGTCATAAAATTTTGTTGACATTGTTGCTATGTAGTCATTTTCAGTCATCCAACTTTTTCTGATCCTAATTGAGTTTTTTGTTTTGTTTTGTTTTGTTTTTGGTTTTGGTTTTGGTTTTTTTTGGTAAAGATGCTAAAGAAATTCACTATTATCTTTTTCCAGCTCATTTTACAGATAAGAAACTGAGGCAAACAGGGTGAAGCAATTCACTAAGAGTGATACAGTTAGTAAGTTCTGGGGCTAGATAGGAACTCAGGAAGATGAGGCTTCCTGACTCCAGAACCAGTGTTCTATCTACTACACCATCTAGCTGTCCCTGTCATGAGATAATTCAGTTCTAAACATTCAGTTCCAAACTTCCTTAGTTTCCTGTAACCATAACATATAACATGCTTTTAGCAAAATCTAAGTTTCTTTGTTAAGTGTAAGAGATAAAAAGATAAAAATTTAGCAATCTTTCCCTCAAGGAATTTGTATTCTACAATTGCTTGGATCTTCATAAGGGAAAGTCCATTCTGCTGCTACAATATCACCTTGTGATACTGCATGTATGAAAATTGATGTATGATGGACAGATAATGAGGGATTATTTTATCCTTGGGTAATCTTTTTTTTAAATTTTATTTATAAATGTTTTGACAGTATATATACATGAGTAATTTTTTTTTATAACATTATCCCTTGTATTCATTTTTCCACATTATCCCCTCCCTCCTTCCCCTCCTTCCCCTTGATGACAGGCAATCCCATACATTTTACATGTGTTACAGTATAACCTAGATACAATATATGTGTGTAAATACCATTTTCTTGTTGCACGTTAAGTTTTAGATTCCAAAGGTATAAGTAACCTGGGTAGATAGACAGTAGTGCTAACAATTTACATTCACTTCCCAGTGTTCCTTCTCTGGGTGTAGCTGATTTTGTCCATCATGGATCAACTGGAAGTGAGTTGGATCTTCTTTATGTTGAAGATATCCACTTCAATCACAATACATCCTCACACAGCATTGTTGTTGAAGTGCACAGTGATCTTCTGGTTCTGCTCATTTCACTCAGCATCAGTTCATGCAAGTCTCTCTCCTTGGGTAATCTTTGTTGTTCTTAAATGGAACTTTGTTGGCTTCCAGCATTTCTTGAGTTCCTTACATTGACAAGATTATCCTGAACCCAAAATGAAGGTGTATCTAATCTGGAGGCCAAAGTATAGATGTTAACACTGTTTGCTCCCCTCCCTCCCTACCCCCTTATTTCTCTATATGTATGCCCCTTTCTTTGGCAATGGCTAGTTCCTTAGAAATTTAGCCTTGCCTTGAGGCAATAGGTCATTACCCACTTCTTTCCCCTTGCTGATGGTGAGTTCTTTAGGATCTTGGGCACTTATGAATCTCACAATGGCTGGTTCATTAGGAACTGTGCCTGTCTTATGGCATCTTCCCCCTTGTTATGGCATTAGGGTATTCCTCTTTCCGCTTGGTAATGACAAGGCTAACTCCCTTTTGTAACTTAACTTTCTGCTAACAATGTAATAAAATTTTACCTCTTGATTTGGAGATGGTCTAAGCCTATAAATTCTTTTGAGACATCTCACAACGCTGGGCCAGATTTCCAACTCCTCCCCTGTACCTTGTCTTACTCATTTCACACAGTAGTGATCTTCAAAAGTCAAGTACTAAAATACAGTACTTTTGCATCTATTCATTTAACAAATGCTAATACTTAAAGTGAGTGGGGAAAATGACAAAAAAAAAAAAAAAAAGATTTACATGTGCAGTTAATTTTTTTCCAGTAGCAAGCAAATACAATTCCACGTGATATGAATTTACTGGTTATTTGACACAATTCAGGTCACAGTTCCTTCCCTTCAGAGAACGGATTGATCAGTTTCCTTTTGGGTTACATCACCTCTTATGTGTTATTTCTAAGCATATTTCCCCCTCCTTAGTACATCCCATGTTATGTTAACGAGCCTCTAATTTCATGCAAGGTGGGTCTGATTATATCCATAAAGCTTATTAAGCAAATAAAGTTAAAAAAAAAAAAGCCTTCTACAGATCATTGATCCTGGTCATTTTAACCCAATTTAGTACATCCCATGTTATGTTAACGAGCCTCTAATTTCATGCAAGGTGGGTCTGATTATATCCATAAAGCTTATTAAGCAAATAAAGTTAAAAAAAAAAAAGCCTTCTACAGATCATTGATCCTGGTCATTTTAACCCAATTTCAAGTTTAGACTTATGTATCAGAAATTTGTAGCCAAGTAAGTTTCTCCCCCTGAAAACTCATTGGTCAGTGATCCTTACTATCTCACACTGTCTTGAAGCTTGCAACTCTCTGTGGGACTCTGACTCTTCAATACTTCTCATTATCTGCTCAAGGTTTCTGAGGAATTTAAATTTAACTGTTCTGTGGAAACAATCTTTGTTACTCTCTCACACTTATACATTGAAAAGAAAAATGTGTCATAATCCAGACCTCCTTTTTGTCATGGTGCCTGATGAGATTTAGAGGAGTAATACCCACTTCCAAATAATATGTTTGGGTTTTACATCAAATGGTGAGATTGAGGTTTGTGCACTGAATGTTGGGGTTCAGTCATGTGAAGAATTCACAAGGACTATTCTCTTTGGCAAAAGCTAGGCAAAAGTTACAGATAAAATGAAAAGATACAATAGACACCAGGAATGGTAAATATGAAGTAGAGTTGAGAGAACTTGTAGATAGCGAGGAAAGAGATTTTAACAATGAATAAAAAGACAAGTTTCTTAATGAAATTCATAATTACCAGGAAAAGGGAATACCCCATGAGTTGGAGTATGCCCTTAGCTGACAGCTAAACTCTAAAAGAGTTAGTTAGCTATAAGAAGGAGAAAGACACCATGAGAAATGGTGAGGGAATGAGAAGAGAGATACCATGAGGCAGAGTGTCCCCAAAAGGGATTCAACAAAGTGAGCCACAAACAGATTTATAGGGGAAATTTATCCTCAGGATTTTGATGTAACTCCCCTCCAAACAAAACATTCCTAATTGCCTGGTGCAAAATTAATTGTAGAGGTTATAAATTATCTTCAACAGTCCATTGTTGAGGCTCCTTCACAGGTTCTTTAACCCTAATGTAATGAATCCATCTCTTCTCAGCCTTTGGACAGCAGTTTCGGTCCTGGAACTACAAACTCTAAAGGTGTTGGCTGGGCCAGCAATCTTTGCTTCCTAAGAGCTGAAAGGAATGAGGATACTGACAATATATAATTCCTTAAAAACTTATCCTTTGCTTCAAAAGAAGGCATTTCCCTTTCCCCTCCCAAATAAAGTAAACCAAACAGCATCTCATATGGGAAAGTCCCAGATCACTTCCGGAGATAGTTCTAATTTTTTAACAAAGCAATAGGCAAAGATTTGGTCCAAGGCAATTTAGTCTCTAACAGTAATTTGTTTCTTAAGAATCTGATATTCTTTCCACTTTCCATGATGAGAACAGATGCCCAGCTGTATGGAGCTTCCACTCAATTTGCTATCCCTCCCCATTATTTCTTATAAAACCTTATCTTTCTGCTCAAAAATTTCACCATGCTAGATTCCCAAAATCTTTACAATAGCTCCTAACTCCGACCCAAAATTTTTTAATCTTCCCTAAACCCATGTAATAGGGAAGGGGAAAAGATTTTATTCTCCTAGATTTCACAAGTCACATAGGAATAGTCCACACTTTTATAAGACAAGCACTTTTAAGTCCCAAAAGACCAGATTTTTTTTTTTGATTTTTTTTTTTTGTAATTCAGCTGAATGAGAGAAACAGAAGACAAAAACATAGGCTTTTGCGCTCTCGCTCTCACTCTCTTTCTCTCTCTCTCTTTCTCTTCTCTCTCTCTCTCTCTCTCTCTCTCTCTCTCTCTCTCTCTCTCTCTCTCGCTTTCTCTCTCTCTCTGTCTCTGTCTCTGTCTCTCTCTCTCTCTCTCTCTCTCTCACACACACACACACACACACACACACACAAATGTGTTTAATATTGCTTAAGTTCCCTCCAAACAGGGCCATGAGGAGAGGAAATAGATGGTGATTTTAAGTCAATCAAGCTCCTGTTTTTGGCCCTTCCTTGAGGCAGAGGCAAGGCATCAAGTTCTGGAACTACAATTATAGAAGCAATGGCCAGCTGAGGGCATAGGGAGGAGGCAATGCTGAGAGGGAGTCCCAAGGATTGGATTTCTCTGACTACTTTCCCTCCTCATTCAATACAAATTGTCCCAGAGTCAGCAACCACAAGGCTGCATACTTACTCTCCTCAGTATCAATGGGATCCTTTGAATTTATATGAAGATTCAATTGTTGGCACACCCTGACTTCGGGGAAATTCATACTTTGGCCAAAGACATTTTCTCCCAAACCTGCCCAAACAAAAGAATATTTAATCATTCTATTTTTGTCCTTCCCTGTAAATTTTGATATTTCATCCCATTCTTCTAAAGAGCCATCTTCTGGGACACTAGATAGACTTTTAGAGCTAGCTACCTTAGCTTTTTCCTTTCCCATGGTTCATAGTATCGTGTCCCTCTTGATGGAGAAGTCAACCGATCTTACCAAAGGGAACTAGGAGCACTCATATAGACTCTAACTGCTTAAAGTTTCCCAACCCCAGTCATCCAGGAAGCTCACCAGTTCTTGTCAAAGGGAAAGTACTTTTATAGACTTTAACCACTTGGAGTCTCTCCCCCTTCCCTAGTTTCTTGCCTACCTGTGTGGTGTGTACAACTTCCCTAACTGATCCCAAACTTTTCTCCACTAGCTTATCTCCTGAACTAAATTAATCCTCTATCTTTGCTAGCCTGATCGCAGGGCTTCATTTGCTTGTTTTGTTTTGTTTTCTCTGAGCATCTCTCTTCAAAAATTTACCTGATTGGAGTAGGAGTTCCTGAGTCAAGTCCAAGGACCACTGGAAAACTCTCTGGAGGATGCCTAGTAAATGGAAGACTCCTCATGAAAAGTATATATCCTAGGTAAGCTCTCAAAGCTGTGTGGAATAGCAATCCTTACACAAATTAAAATCAGAGACTCTCAAGGTAAAAAGGAAAAAGGATTTATTATGATCTTGCAGGAAAGGGAAGCTCTCAATGACAGTAGTGTTGGTATAGGAGTGCAAAGCACAAGTTGCAAACAGGGGATTATAAAGACCCTTAATGGGGAAGCCCCCACTCCCTTCTGCCTTTTCTCCTATTGGCTGAGGGAGTCCAGGCTTATATGCTAACATGGAAATCTAGCCAGAGACTAAAAATATACCCCAGAAACAAAGAATACAAGCCAATAACACACTCTTTACTATATTAGGAACTTAATGCTAATGAAAAGGTTGGGGGGGGGAGGAATGTAAGTTTATCTAACATAATGAAACACCTACAGCTTTTAGCTATACTTGTTATTGCAAAGACTCAAGTCATAATTAGAGCAAAGGTCAAGGCTACATTCTTATGAGAGGTCTTTGTTCAGTTTATCCCATTCATTAGTGATTTCTTTGGTTAAATACATAGAAGACCTTGAATTTATTTCTTCTCTCTAGAAACTTGTGAATAATCTATCTGTATATTTATCAGACTAACAGTGAGGCCTAAATTTTCATTCATTTGCTAGTATAGTGAAGTAAAATTACTGTAAATTGGGATGCAGAATCTTTTACAAATCCATTGTTTGAAAGAGAATGCAGTTCAATTTCTTTCATTACACAGGATTTCTTTGAGACACAAAACTCTACAATTACTTCCTGATTTTGGGGAAAAAAAGACTTCCAATTTTAAAAGTATCTATTTAAAGTTTACCAAGTTTCTGAAACTGAGAAACTAAATTTATTCTTGGCTTCCAGTCATGTAGAACTATTTATAGCAGTTTCCTTCAAGAAATATAGATAAAGATAATTGACCATCATTCCACAGGATGCCTTTGAGGTTCAAATTTGTCATCACTGCAAGGAAAGTTTGCCACTGGATTTGAGGCATACCCATAATGCTTCCCTCCATATTAGTACCAAACACAGAGTGTCATCAAAGGGGATTTTAGCACTTGACCAGCTTTTCAGATTTCATCCATTCATAACTAGTTAAAAAGAATCTTCAAACTTTCAGGAATGGGGCCTCCTAAGATATTTGAGACTTCATTATGTTCATAACTATAAAGAATTCATTCCTCCTAAATAAGAACTCAGTGAATCCAGGTATAAATAACAGACTTTAAAAAGATTCAATGTGAGGGAATTTCCTCTGTGCGTTCTTAACAACTCATTTAACAACCCAATATTTTGCAGTCCTTACTAGGTAAAATTGATAGACAGATAATTGCAGAGATAATTTTGATTTTGTCTTCTGTTTCTGATGAGAAAACTGTTTCACTATTGCCTGGATATTGTTGAAAATCTCACTGGTAAATGCAACATACAAAATTATCAGTGGTTTCCAAGGTGTTAAATTGTGAGGGGGAGAAAATGATATCTTCAATATGGCCTAACATGTCTGCTTCATGTCCATCCAGTTTTTGACAGGATTTACAATCTTATGCTCATTGATTTTCTGTAGCACTTCACAAGGTAAGAGCCAAGTATCATGCTCTGGTTTTTTTTCACAAACAAAACCTAAAGGCAGCCAAGACTAGAAGAAAAGATGAAAGGAAACAATTTTTATAGCCAGTGTTTCTGATAAAGACCTCACTTATAAAATATATGGAGAACTGAGTCAAATTTATAAGAATATAAGTCATTCCCCAATTGATAAATGATCAAAAGATATGAACAGACATTGTTCAGCAACAAGACAATTATTAAATATGAACACCATTCAGATGAAAAAATTAAAACCACTTATATGGAAAAAATGCTCTAAAACACTATTTGCTGGAACTCTGTCTTCCCAGAAATCAGCCAGAGTCAGGATCACTAAACGTCTTTATTCTTGATCTTTTATGTCAAGGTCAGGGGATTAGATCTAGCAATCTCTACACATACCTTCCTCCCTCAAACACCACGAGAGAGCGAGAGAGTGCCTCAGTTTCCTCTTCCTCCTCCTACCCCCCCACGTCACTTCCCCCTCTTTGTCCCACCAACCAAGTCAGCACAGAACAGCTGGGGAGGGTCAACCTTCAAACAAGTTAATAGAGAACCGTCCACTTGGCAATTAGTCTCCCGTGCTCCATTATCCAAGTGCATTTGCTCAGTTCTAGCCCTTTACAACTATTCATTAGAGAAATGCTAATTAAGATAACTTTGAGGTACTACTTCATATCTATCAGATTTGACTAAGATGACAGAAAAAAAAAGATAAATGCTGGAGGGGATGTGGAAAAAGTGGGACATTGTTAGTGGAGTTGTGCATCCATCCAGCTATTCTGGAGAGCAATTTGGAACTATGCCCAAGGGGGATATCAAACTGTACAACCTTCTGATCCAGCAGTGTCACTACTGGATCTGAATCCCAAAGAGATGAGAAGAAATGGAAAAGGACCCACATGTGCAAAAATGCTTATAGCAGCTATAAGAATTAAAAATTGAGTGGATGCCCATCAATTGGGGAAGGGCTGACTAAGTTATGGCAAATGACTAATAGAATGTTATTGTTTTATAAGAGATCATGAACAGGGTGACTTCAGAAAAGCCTTGAAAGACATGCACTGATGCTAAAGGAAGCAAGCAGAATCAGGAAAACAGGAAAGACAGCAACAATAAAATTGTGTGCTGATCAACTCTGATAGACAAAGCTCTTCTCAACAATTCAATGTTCCAAGGCAATTTCAAAAACCTTTTTATGCGCAATGCCATCCGTGTCCAGAAAGAAAACTATGGAAACTGAAGGCAGTCAAAGCATAATATTTTGACCTTTTTTCTTTCTCTTTCTCGTGTTTGTTTGTTTGTTTTTGTTTTTTTTTTTTTTGTTTTTTCTTTCCCAACATGACTCGTATGTAAATATGTTCCAAATGGATGTACAAGTATAACCTAAAATCAAAATTAAATAAATTTTTAAGAAAAAGAAAACCAATCTGAGACTATTCATTTCCTAAGTCAAATCCCGACACTGTTGTTCCTAGCTATGCGGTCTTGGGCAAACCAGTCTCTTAGTGGCATTGGTTTTCTAGACTTACCACCCGTCCCTCAGCTTTCTTCAGGGTCGGGGTCTTGCTCACAGCGGGACCAAGAAGCGCACTCCGCCCTCAAGCTGCCTGCTGTCTTAACAGAGGCCGTGGTAGCGCTGCACGAGCGCATATCTAGCGGGTCCTCCGCGTGGAAGAGCGCGCCGGGCTCCCGCGGGTGGAGGACGGGCAGCCAAGAGACTCATGGCCCTGTCCCAGTGGCGCTCTGCTCGGTCACCCACCCGTGGTCCATGCTGAAGCCCCGCGCCCGCTGGCTCGCGCCATCCAGGCCGCCCTAGAAACGCACCAAGTCAACGCACTGAATCTAGGCCGAGGCTAGCGCCTTTTCTTGGAGCTCATAGATCCGGGCCTGAAGCACAGTGTGGCTCAACAATTCATCCACTACCCACTCCAGAATCGGGCCGGGGGCCACTGACCAGAGGGGCAGGAGGTTCGGGGCCTGCGCGCTCACAGTCGGGCCCTAGGCTCCAAGGGAAAGCATTTTTAATACAAAGTAATTTCAAGAGTGACAGAGTTAATAATCGGAGATAAAAGCAAAGAGTGTTTAAGAGTTCGAACAGGAGCTGTGCTTCAAAGGAGGGAAGCAGGGAAGTCTACAGGACTGAGGTGAGGAGGAGCTGAATTTCAGAAGTCTAGAGGGAGAAGTTGAGGAGGGAGTATATAACACGGAGATCACTTATGCCAAGGTACAGGCATGGGAGGGGGAACCCAGTGTAAGGGGCACAGCCAGCAGACCTGCGTGATTAGGACGGAGAAAGTAGGTGCTAGATTAATATCACCCAGCTGAGAGTGTGGATGAAATTGAATGCCAGGCTAAAGAAGTTGTTCTTTATCCTAAGAACAAGAAAAAGCCTTTGACAGTCTTTGCCCACACTACAAAAGTCATTTGGAATTTACAGGAACCAAAAGCCTAAAAGTTCAGGGGGAGGTGGAGACAAGGTCTTGCTCCTATTGCTCCTGAAGCATGAAGATTCAGCTCCATAGAGAAATCTCGGCAAATACTGATGTCACAACAAGCCTCTGATCCCTAGCAGACATGATGAAAATTATGGAATCTAAGGGACCTGTTTCACTGGGTGGAGGTATGTTTAAGTAAATCCAGTTTTTCCACTCTCCCCAGAGTACAGCTGATGAAAACTGGAAATGTCTTGAATCCCATATTCTCATGAAAGGTCACTTCCAGTTGTAAATCTATCATCATAGGAGCATTACTCAACTGGTGTCAAACCATTCAGATTTTCTGGACCACACAGATGGAATCAAAGACATTCTAGCAGAAGATTCATTTGGTTGTTCTACCACTCAAAGATTTGAATGAGCTGTCCTTTGGCACAAAAACTTGTAGTGGAAACTAAATTGTAGGAAGGGGAGAACAGCAAAGAAATAGAGAACCTTTCTACTTAGTATATTTAGTGAATCTGATTTGGGAACTAGAGCCTACACAAAGAGGACTATTGTTAAGTATACTGAGTAAAATCAATTTTAATGTTGTATCATTTGGTTATTAATATTAATTTATTATATACTCTTCTCTTTTTAAAATACCTGCTTCTTAGTTTTAGCTCCCATTAGAAAAATCATTTCCAAAAACTGGCTGAAGAATGTGGCCACATACCAGCCCCTACCGAAGTCTTTTCTGGGACTTCCTATTATTCCAAAAAACTAAACTGAGCTGGTTCTCACTACCAAGAACTACTAAGAGCTATTCATGTGACCTTGGTCCCTTCATTACAGTTTGTGGTCTCTAGACCTTCATTTATTAAATAAAAATAAATAAATAATAAAACCAGAGAGGTGACCAGATTACTAGAGGGAACTCAAAACTCATGACCAGTCATTTCTCATCTGATCTCAGTCTTCCTCCCTTCCCCCAATAATGAAGAGGAATTGGGAGCTTTTAACCCACCTCCTCATTTAATATCCACCAATCATGAGTTGCTTTGCTCTTATCAGGAGAATTCCCAGTAAATTGCTGTTAGGGAGACAGACCTGGATTTATTCTGGTATGTCTTCCTTTTATTTGTAATTAAGCACATTTGGTTACTGAGATTACTGATCATCAATTTATTGATTATTGGTTGTCTTAAGTTTTTTTTTTGTTTGTTTGTTTAGTAAAGAAACTTTGTCTCTTTTATTTTATTCATGATAATACCATTTGTCCTGATGCTACAATAGTGTCAGAGTGGTAGAATAGACAACATAAATGGATTCAAATTCTGACCCTGTCAATTAACTACATGTGATTTGAAGACAGTTATTCATTTTTCAAGCCACTAAAGAGAAAGCTCAAAGGGTACCACTGAATGAATCATCAATCAAAGACATACAGAGTTATGATAAAGTAGTTATGGGGTAGAGAAGTAGTTAATAAGTGATTGAATTTTTTCCCTGCTATAAAGAGATCAACTAATAACTTCATAGCTTATTTATCGAAAATTTCATATTCCAAATGTGAAGGAATGAATAAGAGGTAGTTGTTAAGGTGAAAATGCTGGGAAACATGGAAGAAAGCATCCATTGCCTTCTAGAGTTGTCATAGAAAATCTGCATAGAAAAAGATAGGAAGTCTTGTCTTAGTCTGATATGGATCCTGGATTTGGTGGGAGGGAAATTTCAATAAATTCAAGATTAAAATTAGTATAGGATTCTATAAAATAAAATGATTCAGGGGAGATAAGCTCAGGGAAGATGTTAGCTCAGGAGAGATGTTAAAGACAGAAATTCACAGGAAGAAAACAATCCCAATGAGAGGGAAAATGAGATTTATCTAAAGAGATCAGATAATTCACCAAACCTATTAAAATGTAAGAAAATAAAAGAGAGGAGGGAGGGGGGAAGGGAGGAAGGGATATATATATATATATATATATATAGAGAGAGAGAGAGAGAGAGAGAGAGAGAGAGAGAGAGAGAGGAAAGAAGGAAGGAAGGAAGGAAGGAAGGAAGGAAGGAAGGAAGGAAGGAAGGAAGGAAGGAAGGAAGGAAGGAAGGAAGGAAGGAAGGAAGGAAGGAAGGAAGGAAGGAAGGAAGGAAGGAAGGAAGGAAGGAAGGAAGGAAGGAAGGAAGAGAAGGAAGGAAGGAAGAGAAGGAGGAAGGAAGGAAGAGGGAAGGAAGTCTTTAGAAGTCCAGATAACAAAGGGTGTGTATAAATGTGAGATACAATCAAATAAAAATAGTGCTGGAATGCTAAAATTCAGAATGAGTTATGGCTAGTGAAGGAATTTAAGGACAACAAAATGGAATTTATTTCACATTGGAAGCAAAAGGAGAATCAAAAATTATAGGATATCTTCTTGAGGTAGATGAAATGATGATAACTGACTACGGAAAGAAAGTAAAGCAGCTTATTCATATTTTATTTATTATTTTGTTTTTTCTTTTGCAAAAGAAATGACCTTTGCACCAAAAATGACAGAACAAAAGTAGTTAGCATGGAGTTAATACCCAAGATGAGGAAGAAAATATTATTAGAGTTTCCATTTGTCTTTGATGAATTAAAATTACCTCTCTTTAGTGAACATTATCCTTAGGTCCTGAAGGAACTGATAGATGTTATTGTTAAGCCATCGTAAGTGGTACTGAGAAACTGTAAGAAAACAATTTTTAAAAAATTTTATTTTATTTGTTACATTTTAAGTTCTGAACAAGTAACAAAGTAACATTTGACACAGATATAGATACATACATACATACAGATATAGATACATACATACATACACACACACACACACACACAATATATATATACATATATACCATACAATGCATACTTCTATTTATAGTACTTTCTCTGGAAATGGATAGCATCTTTATTCCTAGGTTCTTTGATTTGAGAATTTTTTAAAACTGATTTGAGTATTTGTAATATTCAGAATAACTTAGTCATTCACAGTTATTCTTTGAACAATATTGATGTTATTTGTAACAACGTTCGTTCTGTTTCATTTTTCATGATTTTACGCAAGTATTCCTATGCTTTTCTAAAATCAACCAGCTCATCATTTCTTATAGCACAATAGTATTCAATCATAATCATGTATCACAACTTGTTTAGCCATTCCCCAACTAATGAGCAGTTTTCAGGTTTTTGCCACCTTAAAAAGAGCTGCTATAAATGTCTTATATCAATTTTCCCCAAAGGAAGAGAATCAAGCCTGCAAACTAAATGCTAATAAGTTTGATTTTGATTCTTGGTATAATTCTAGAAGAAATTATGAAAGAGATAGTTGATGAACATCTGGAAAAGGAAGTTGTGATTCCAGTGAATCCACATGGCTTTATCAGGTTATGCAGATTAACAAACTTTCTATTTTGTTTTACTAGAGAAACTAATAGATGAGAAGGATGTCAGGATAAAGTTTTCCTTGACCTTCTCAAAGGCACCGATAAAGCATCTAATATTCTCCTTTTAGAGAAGATAGAAAGATATCAATAGATGAGGATATAATGAAATAGATTAAGAACTAATTGGATGGATGATTTGATTTTAATGGCATAGGAGGTCTCCATTAGAGACCTTACTTGGTTCTGTGCTGATTCATATTTTTTTCAGAGATGTGGATAAGTTTGAAGATGGTATGCTCATCCGACTTGTAGATGCCACAAGGTTGGGAAGAATAGCTAATTCAATACATCACAGTCAGGATCCAAAAGGATCTTGATCCACTAGACTACTGGTCTAATGGAATTTAATTCTATTTCTTCATTTTTAGTCATGTTTGATTCTTTGTGACCCCATCTGGGGTTTTCTTGGCAAAGATATTAGAGCGGTTTGCCATTTCCTTCTTTGACTCACTTTACAGAGGAGAAAGGAGGCAAATAGAGTTAAATGACTTCATTCTTCTAGATCATTTCTAGGTGATTTTACAGATAAGCCTTAGATAGTCCTGAGAGAGTCCAGAGCAACCAACTGAGACAAGGAATGGGTTGGGTTCAACCAATTCTGTAACAAAGGAATGTGACTTCAGTCATGGCAGGGATTTCTGGATGCATTACTCAAAAGGAGGCAGCTTATAGTGAGGCTTACAAAAGAGGAAGGTCCTAGAAATGAAAGTGAATGTGGCAAGCCATTTTTAGAATTGCAAGAAGATTAAATTTTGTTAAGATCATTGTGATCTCCCAGTCAAGAACTGTCCCCATTTCCTCAAGGCAGGATTCCCCAGCCCTATAAAGGGACTCTTACTGATACCATAACCATCTACTGACCACTTGGTTCCTCATCTGTGCTGGAGCATCTGGTGAGTCTGAGTTTCTTCAAAGCTAAACTTGGGCCCTGGATTTCTTTTGGAAGCTTAAAGTCAGTAGTTTGGTGGAACAGGGAGAGTCCTGGTCTGGAAATCAGAAGTTCTGAGTCTGGATTATAGTCCCTTTGCCTTCTTTGGTATTAGTTCTTTTTTCTGCAAAAGAAGTGTACTGGATTTTTGGTGAATTTGAAGGTCCTTTTTGCTTACACGTTGTACTGTGTTATGAAATAATATAAACTTATAATTTCATATTAAATACCTGAGATCTAATTATGGTCATTTTTTAATTTTCATAATTGCCAGTGAAATGACCCGTGCTGTTTAAAATGCTATTATAAGAAATGATGAGGCCTGAATATAAACCTTGGATCTATTTCTAAGTTAGGTGGCCTTAATCAGGTCATTTTTTTCTCCTCAGCCTCAATTTTTCATTTGTAAGATGAAAAGCTCTCACTAGATAATTTCTAAAGATTCTTTTAGTTCTGACATCAGAGTAATCGAAACTTCTTATTTTCTTTTTTGATCTCTAAGATCCTTTCTAAAATTGAAATTCTGAGGTATTACTGAGGAGGAATGGAGGCAAATGGGGTTAAGTGACTTGGCTAAGGTGTAAAAGAAAGTATGCATGGCTGGAAACAGAATTAGATGACCTAGGTTGTATTGACTCAGGTTCACTAACTGTGTGAATTCTAGCAAGTTACTGGACTTCAGTTTTTTCACTTGTAAAAAGAAGTTAGATTAGATAACCTCTAGAATCCCTTTAAACTCTGATTAAGTGAGGATCATGTGTTTAATTGTTGGAGTGGTGGAAATCAGGAAGAACTTGTTGAAAGCTATTAAGAATAGGCTGTTTGGGTTGGTTTTTATGTGGATGGTCTTTGAGTTTACTTTGTACAAAAAAAAAAAATAAAGAGCAACAAGAAAAGTTTAAAAGGGCCTTGAACTAAAGGATTCTATGGAATGTGTTAGAACCTTCCTTGCTCCATCCTTCTATAGAGGAATTCAATTGTTGGACAATGCAAGAGGCTACCACGTTGACTGAGGAGCTCCAGGAGGAGTCAGCCAACATGATAGCCTCTTGCATTGTCTCTGTATAACTACTGGTACATCTTTCCCACACCCATCCCTGGTTTTAATCAAGGCCTAATAGTTGTGGTGATGATGATGATAATGGTGAAGTGGATTTATCACAAGATTAGTCAGAATTTCAGTGAGTTTAGTCCTTTCCCCTCAAGCTTTTATTCATACTCTCAGATCACTTATAAAACCATAGCTCATCGGATTTATTTGTAATATTAGAATTGGGAATAATTTTCCAGATCACTTGTTCTGGCCCACTTATTTTTCAGATATTTGATAACAAGCCCAGAGAAACTTGTCCCTCTAAGGTTACCTTTCATTTACTTTCCATATTTCTTAGAAGAACTATGCCTCTTAGCATGTGAACTCCTTGAGGACATGGGCAATGATTTTTTTTTTAATATCCCCACTGCTTAATTGCACCATGCTTGGTAAATAATAATTGCCCACTTAATACTTAATTGATGGATTGATTGACCCAGATTTATGTCTTCTAACTTCCAAACCATTGTTTTGTTTTTGTTTTGTTTTTCCCTTTATACATAGTCTAACACTTTCATTTTATAGATGGGAAATAGACATTTAGATATTCAGAGTTATACAAGGGTCTCATAACCCCTTGTTATATGGTGTATGTTGCCATCAAGGACCCAGGGTTCCTAAATTGTCTGGAAAATGAACTAATGAAAAAGAGAATTAGCTCCAGAAACAAGTGAGTAGATAAGTAATTGAAGTGGAAGTTGGGGGTGATCTGGAACCAGGGAAGCAATAATAAAAAATATTTCAAATCATAATATCCTTAATCTAAAGACTCCCTCCAACTGTTTATGCCTTGCTTAGAACCATGGTCTTTATGATTTGCTATTGCCTCCTCAATTTATCATTTGCTGATCAACCTAATTTTAACTTAGCTTTAGATTATGTATTGCTTATTCTGAATGGGAATCCATTTCCAGTTAGAAAAGGCCTGGTAAAATTTGTACTTTACTCTTTGGCTCTGAGACTCCAGAGTCACTTTTTTGCTGTGATGAGATGTTAGAAGAGGATGTGAGTGAAGAAATTACAGCAACAGCTCATATTTATAAAGCCCATTACAGTTCATGAGGAGCTTTCCTCATTGAGTAGAATAGATGTGCAAAAAGAATATTCTTTTTTGGTCTATTTTAGAGATGGGAAAAGGAACACTTAGGTAGCACAAATTTCTCTTCCTGGTCTCAGACATTTACTAGCTGTGGGACCCTGAGCAAGTCACTTAACTCTGCCTGCCTCAGTTTCTTCATTTGTAAAATAAGCTGGAAAAGAAAATAGCAAACCACTCCAGTAGTTTTGCTAAGAAAATCCTCCAACAAGTCAGATACAACTAAAATGACTGAACAACAAGAAATGAAAAAACAAATCTCAGAGAAGTTTAATGATTTATATAAGGTTATAGAGCTAATAAATGTTTCACCCAGAATTTGAAGTCACCAGTCTACCAATCATTTTATTAACCCTCAATCTAGCTCAAAAGACTTGTAAGAACATGATTTAGCTCAGTAGAAAGTCTAAGGCCTTCTCATGCTTGGAATTTTCTGCCTGCAAACAGTGTTTTATGTTTCTTTCAGATACACGGGGATCCAGTAAAGATGTCCTACCAAAGTCAGCAACAGTGCAAACAGCCTTGCCAACTCTCTTCCTCTTGGTCACAGCCTTACCAGCCTAAGTGCCCAGAGCCATGCGCTCCCAAATTCTCAGAGCCATGCCTTCTGAGGTACCCTGAGCCATGCCCTCCTAGGTGCCCAGAGCCATGCCCTCCTAACTGCCAAGAGACATATTCTCCGAAGTGCCCAGAGCCATGCCCTCCTAGCTATCTAGAGGCATGCCCTCCTAGATGCTCTGAGCCATGCCCTCCTAGATGCCCTGAACCATGCCCTCCTAGGTACCCTGAACCATGCCCTCCTAGGTATCCTGAACAATGCCCTCCTAGGTGTCCTGAGCCATGCCTTCCTAGGTGCCCTGAGCCATGTCCTCCTCGATGCCCTGAGCCATGCCCTCCTAGGTATCCAGAGACATGCCTTCCTAGGTGCCCTGAACCATGCCCTCCTAGGTACCTTGAATCATGCCCTTCTAGGTGCCCTGAGCCTTGTCCTCCTAGGTGCCCTGAGCCATGCCCTCCTAGGTGCCCTGAGCCATGCCCTCCTAGGTGCCCTGAACCATGTCCCCCTAGGTGCCCTGAGCCATGCCCTCCTAGGTGCCCTGAGCCATGCCCTCCTAGGTGCCCTGAGCCATGCCCTCCTAGGTGCCCTGAGCCATGCCCTCCTAGGTGCTCTGAGCCATGTCCCCCTAGGTGTTTAGAGCCATGCCCTCCTAGGTGCCCTGAACCATGCCCTCCTCAGTGCTTAGAGCCATGTCCTCCTAGGTGCCCTGAACTATGTCCTCCTAGGTGTCCAGAACCATATCCTCCTAGGTGCCTAGAACCATCCCCTCCTAGGTGCCCAGAACCCTGCCCTCCTCGGTGTCCTGAACCATATCCTCCTAGGTACCTACAGCCAAGCCCTCCTAGGTGTCTAGAACCATGCCCTCCTAGGTGTCCTGAGCCATGCCCTCCTAGGTATACTGAGCCATGCCCTCCTCGGTGTTCTGAACCACACCCTCCTAGGTGCCTTGAGCCCTGCCCTCCCAGGTGCCCTGAGCCATGCCCTCTTAGGTGCCTTGAATTGTGCCCTCCTAGGTGCCCAGAGCCATGTCCTCCTAGGTACCCTGAATCATATACTTCTAGGTACCCAGAGTCATGCTCTCCTGTGTGCCTTGAACCATGCCCTCCTAGGTGCTCAGACCCATGTCCTCCTAGGTCCTCAGAACAATGCTCTCCTCGGTGCTCAGAGCCATGCCCTCCTAGGTGCTCAGAGCCATGCCCTCCTAGGTGCTCAGAGCAATGTCCTCCTAGGTCCTCAGAGCAATGTCCTCCTAGGTCCTCAGAGCCATGCCCTCCTAGGTGCTCAGAGCCATGCCCTCCTAGGTCCTCAGAACCATGCCCTCCTAGGTCCTCAGAACCATGCTCTCCTCGGTGCTCAGAGCCATGCTCTCCTCGGTGCTCAGAGCAATGCCCTCCTAGGTGCTCAGAGCCATGTCCTCCTCGGTGCTCAGAGCCATGCTCTCCCAGGTGCCTTGAACCATGCCCTCCTAGGTACCTAGAACCATGCCCTTCTTGGTGCCCTGAAACATATACTTCTAGATGCTCGGAGCCATGCCCTCCTAGGTGCCCTGAACCATACCCTCCTAGGTGCTCTGAGCCATACCCTCCTAGGTGCCCTGAACCATACCCTCCTAGGTGCCCTGAGCCATGCCAGCCACAACATTGCCAGCAGAAATATCCCCTATGCCCTTCACTCTGCCAGCAACAATGTTCACTCAAAAGGAAGTAGCAGTGCAAGATGCTACCAGAACCATGAAACTAGGAATTTGAGCATCCCTGTGGAGATTAGGGCTCCCTCACCCTCTCTCTCTGCTCCTCCATATCTCTCTACCCTTCATCTACCCTGGATGGAATGAAATCCCTGAGAGAAACATCTTTGTTCCTGGAGTTGCAGTTCTTTCAGAAAGAAGACCTCCAACTAATTCCCATCTCCCACCTCTGTTTCCATACCCCCTGGATGTAAGACAGCAGAGAAAGCACTAAGCTACTCCTTGCCAGGCTTCCTGGAACCTCAATGGAAGAACGTGCCTGAGAGACCAGACTCCCTGATTCCCTGTTCACTATGTGAATTTTCCTCTGTGCTATTGAGTGGTGATTTCCATCCCCCTGGGATATCCTTCCACTACCTTCCACCACTCCAAATAAAGCTTCTGTTTCATGGTGACACCAAATTGTTTTTCTCCTTTTTCATCCCTTATCTTTTATTTGTCTGGCAGTCAACTCTTTCCAGATAAATGTTTTTCATCCATTTTTTCATAAGACTAGACTATCACTGGGGAGGAACAGAATCAATTGACTTGTAGCATGCTTCTTGGCTTCCCAAGTGCCTTATATCCCTTATTATTGCTCTTGTTTTTCTTTGAAAAGATTCTCTGAGATGAACATTTGATAAGAAAACTTGAGTATTATGGAGTCATAGGACTTCCTAAAGATCACAGTGAGAAGTGTTGATGGGGTGTGCAAAAATCTCTATCCTTTTCCTCTATGTCCAGTAATTTTTGTGTATGTGAGACATTCTCATTACTATGAATTGTTTGATTTGACATAATCATTTTTGAATAAGTTATGCCAAAGAGGCTTCCTTCATTTATGTTTTGACATGGAAAATGGTGTTACTAAGGTTATAATAATTGTTTCCTAACTTGTTTGATCATAGGATTTAAAGCTGGGAGCGAAGAAGGGAATATTTATATATTCCAGGCATTATACTGAGCACTTTATAAAGTGCTTTGACTTTATTTGACACTAACAATAATCCTAAGAGGTAGAAACTATTACTACCACCACCCATGTTTACAGATGAAAAAAAAAAAAAAAAAAACTTGAGGTAAACAGATTAAATAACTTGCCCAGACTTATACAGGTTTGAACTCAGATCTTTATGACCAGTCATAGCACTTTTTCTTTTTTTACTGTGCCACTTCATTGTCTGCAAAGCAACATTTAATCAGACTTCTTTAATTTTTGAAGGACTAAACTGAGCCCCAGAGAGGCTAGGTGACTCAGAATTACATAGTTAGCAGGTGGTAGATTTGTGACACTAAGCTAGATCTTCTAATTACAAAAGTAGGATTCCTTTTCACCATTCCATGTGGATTTCTTTATTCCTAGGAATCCCCGTTTCATTATTCAACTTGTCTTGTAGTTTTGTCAGCACCATAAAGAGACTTCAAGTTTCTTTTTCCAATCTAATTCCATGACTTAAAGCTTTGAGAGGAGAGAGGAATAGAAGGAAGGTGTTCCTTTAGGAGAAGAAGGCTGGCTCACCTCCTGTTTTACCCTTTACATTCCTCTTTTGTTGCCTCCAAACTGTTCAGTACTTGGTATTTCTAGTTTCCTTGCACATTGGACAGCTCCTGAGAGCACTGGCACTCTCCTTTTTTTTTTTTTATTGTTTTATACATCTCTTTGGTTTCTTAATTTCTCCTCCTCCTCCTGCCCAGAGAAACTTCTCTTGTGACAAACAATGTCACGGTTCTCTTTGCGAATGAAAGACAACAAAGAACAATGATAAATAGCATCTCAGCAAAAGAAATCATTAAACTGCTTTTGATAATATGTGCATTGTTGTACACCCAGCATCTCCCACTTCTGCAGAAATGGATGGGGGAGAATTTCCACATCTCTTCTTTGAGACCAAGCTTGGTCACTATGATTAAAGTTTTCAGCTTTCTCTTTCTACTGTCCTTCTCATTTACAGTCTTTTTTAATATTGATTTTCTGATCTTTCTTATTTACTTTGCATTAGTTCATGTAAGTCTTCACATGCTTCTCTTCCCTTCTCTTCACATGCTTTTACAGTATTTATTTCTCATGATACAGTAATATTTTTTCTTCTTGTGAGATAACTCATCTAATCATTTTCACCAAGGAATTGACATCTACTTTGTTTCCAAACCTTGCTAAGACAAAAAGTACAATTGATGTTTTTGTGTCTATGGAGCTGATCTCCTACTTTCAGATTTTATAAGCATCAAATAGGTCTGAGATTGCAAGGCAAATACATAGGAAAAGGTTTATGTCCTTCTACACCCTATAATGTGGGTGGGCTGCCACTAGGAGGATAACAGATTTTTTTCATTGGAGCCTCCTGCTGATTACAATCCCACTATGCCTTCCCATCTTGTACAATTCTTGTCCAAAAGTATATAATAATTTTTTTAAAGGGAAAATAGGGCTTTTCCCTCGTGTCTTACTGGCCCAATAATGGGGACATTGGCTCTATCTCAACATACCCATTAATCAGAATGATAATTTTATACAGCAATCAATGTTTATAGTCTTTGCTATTCCTATGATCTTTAAAATGGCCAAACCTATAGATAGTAATCTATTCTTTGACGTGTTTCTAAAATCTTGTTTATCAGATTCTTAGTCTCAGAAATCTAAGTAGTACATGGTGCCAAAGTTCAGAGGGATTCCCTATACTATTTTCTGTGCTTTTACAGCATAGATGCTGAACTTCAGACATAATATTCAGCAATAAATCTTTTAAATATCTGTGACTTATTCCACTTTGGAAGCTACCAGAGATCAGATTGCTCCTGACCAGTTGACTGGACTCTAGGTGAATTTTTTTCTTTTTTATTTCTCACCTTGCTCCCTTCCTCATTAGTGCCCTCATACTGTCTTAAGGTTTTGGCTACCAACCTTGTCACAGGGACCAAATTCAAAGATGTTTTTTACTGCTTGTCCCAAAGGCAAAAATTTTTAGTTATGTTTCTACCAAGACAGCACTTAGAAGTTCCAGAGAGAGAGAGAGAGAGATCAAAACAGAGACAGACACAAAAAGACAGAATGAGAAAATAAGCTGTCTTTCACTTTTCCATCTTGGACACTCACAAACTATCCTAGTAAAATGAGCTTTTTGCCAGATACAGAAAGTACCCATAAAGTAAAAAACAATCATAAACTCAAGGATTACAGCAAAGCAAGATGTTCACAGTCCTGATATAAGGCAAATGCAAACAATCATATCATGAACCAAAATGAGCAAATCAGCAGATCTGCATATTTCTTTCCAAGTAATATCCAATCTTTTTTTAAAAAATATTTATGTATTTATTTGCAAAGCACATGCATGGGTAATTTTTCCAACGTTGACTCATGAAAAGCCTCTTGTTCCAAATTTTTCCCTCCTCCCCTCCCCACTCCCTCTCCTAGCTAGCAGGTAGTCCAATACATGTTAAATATGTTGAGATACATGTTAAATGTAATATCCAATCTTATAATAAGACCACATGATGAAAGGATGACAAAATATTAGAGATTGAGAGACCTTAGAGTCCTTCTAGTTTAGGGATTCTCAGTTCTCAGTTCTGCATTCACTCCAGAGATTCTCATCCCAGATTCTGAAAAAAATTAAGAAGATTCCCTTTTCTCTTCTCCCTTCCTCTTTCCTCCCCTTCCCTTTCCTTACCTTCCTTATCCTCCCTTCCCTCTCCTTTCCTTTTCTACTCTCCTTTCCTTCTTTTCCTTCCCTCTCATCACTTCCTTCCCTTCTTTCCCTCCCTTCTTTCCCTTCCCTTCTCCTTCCTTCCCCTCCCCTCTTATTTCTTCCCTCTCCTTCTGGTTCCCTTTCCTTCTCCTTCCTTTCCTTCCAATCTCCTGCCTTTTCTTCCAAGGAAATCAGTATTACTAAGGCCGGTACATGGGAGAGGAAGAGTGTGAAATGTAAGAAGTCTGAAAAGGTAGGAAGGAGGCCGATTATGAAGGGCTTTGAAGACCAAGCAAAGATCTTATATTTGATCCTGAAGGTGAGAAGCAGTTACTGGAGTTTTTTGGATGGGAGGTGGGAGATATTCTTATGCTTTAGGAAGATCAGTTTGAGGGCTGAGTAGAGGATGACTTGGAATAAGAAAAGAATTGAGGAAAGAGACTTTTTAGGAGGCTATTGCAATAATCCAGGCATGAGATAAGAGCCCATTGCAGAGTGGTAGTAGCATAAGAGAAAAGGAGACATATACGAAAGATCTTATAAAAGTCAAATAGACAGGACATGGTAAAAAGAATAAATATGGAGAGAGAAAAAGGCTGAGAGGCTGAGGGTGACATATAGATTGAGAGCTTGGGTGACTGAGGATGGTAATAGTCCCCTTAAGAGTAATAGAGAAGTTAGGAAGAGGAAAGAATTTTCAAAAAAACTAGAATTCAGGTTTGGATATGTTGAGTTTAAGCTGCAAATGGGAAGTCCAGTTTGACATCTCTTTAAGACAGAATAAAAGTAAGGGTAAAATAGATCTGGCAATCATCAATGCAGATATATAATTGAATTCAGAGGAGCAGATAACATAATCAAGCAAAATAGTATATAGAAAGAAGAGAAGGCCCAGGATAAACCCTTGGAAGTCACCAATGGTTAGGAAGCTCAACCTGAAGAAGATACAGAAAGGAATGAAAGATTTGGAAAAGATTCTATGATGAGCAAGATAGCAAAGTGATTAGGAAATAGTTTTTAAAAAAACTGCTTCAGTATAGCGGGGACTCAGTTGAGATTATGTCACATAAATTTGTAGTTGACCCAGTCATCATGGATTCATAATTTTCACATGCTAGGTTTCTGGATGCTCACATAACACGATATTAACAAAGCCTGCTCATGCTTCCTGATATGTCGTACTTCTACATTTCTTTAGGAAAGAGAAACACCATTTGCTGTGAGACTGGATAATTGAAGCCTAAAGGACCAGGACTTCCCAAAACCTACAGCTTTCTAACCATCTGCCTTCCATCATTAGTCCTCCTACTATTTGTTGATATTTTGTTTTGAATTCATTAGAATGTGAGTTCTTTGAAAGTAGGGATTTTTTGTCAAGAATTTCAAGGGAATTAATGAAAAAAAAAATCAAATGAAGGTAGCCTACTTATACCTGATCTAAAATTATATTATAAAGCAGAGGTCACTAAAACCATTTGGTATTGGCTAAGAAATAGATTACTTGATCAATAGAATAGGTTAGGTTCACAAGACATAATAGTCAATAACTATAGCAATCTAGTGTTTGACAAACCCAAAGATCCCAACTTTTGGGATAAGAATTCATTATCTGACAAAAACTGCTGGGAAAACTGGACATTAGTATGGCAGAAATTAGGCATGGACCCATACTTAACACCATACACCAAGATAAGATCAAAATGAGTCCATGATTTAGGCATAAAGAATGAGATTATAAATAAATTAATGGAACACAAGATAGTTTACTTCAGACTTGTAAAGGAGGAAGGAATTGTGACCAAAGATGAACTAGAGATCATTATTGATCACAAAATAGAAAATTTTGATTATATTAAATTAAAATTTTGATTATATTAAATTAAAAAGCTTTTGTACAAAGGCTAATGCAACAAGATTAGAAGGGAAGGAACAAACTGGGAAAACATTTTTACAGTTAAAGATTCTGATAAAGGGCTCATTTCCAAAATATAGAGAGAATTAACTCTAATTTATAAGAAATCAAGCCATTCTCAAATTGATAAATGGTCAAAGGATATGAACAGACAATTTTCAGATAATGAAATTGAAACTATTTCCATTCATATGAAAGAGTGTTCCAAATCACTATTGATCAGAAAAATGCAAATTAAGACAACTCTGAGATATCATTACACACCTGTCAGATTAGCTAAGGTGACAGGAAAAAATAATGATGAATGTTGGAGGGGATGCAGGAAAATTGGAACACTGATGCATTGTTGGTGGAGTTGTGAAAGAATCCAGCCATTCTGGAGAGCAATCTGGAATTATGCCCAAAAAGTTATCAATCTGTGAATACCTTTTGATCCAGCAGTGCTACTACTGGGCTTATATCCCAAAGAGATACTAAAGAAGGGAAAGGGACCTGTATGTGCCAAAATGTTTGTGGTAGCTCTTTTTGTGGTGTCTAGATACTGGAAAATGAATGGATGTCCATCAATTGGAGAATGGTTGGGTAAATTGTGGTATATGAATGTTATGGAATGTTATTGTTCTGTAAGAAATGACCAGCAGGATGAATACAGAGAGGCTTGGAGAGACTTATATGAACTGATGCTGAGTGAAATGAGCAGAACCAGAAGATCACTATACACTTCAACAACAATACTGTATAAGGACATATTCTGATGGATGTGAATATCTTCAACAAAGAGAAGATCTAACTCAGTTCCGATTGATCAATGATAGACAGCATCAGCTACACTCAGAAAAGGAACACTGGGAAATGAGTGAGAACTGTTTGCATTTTTGTTTTTCTTCCCAGGTTATTTTTACCTTCTAAATCCAATTCTTCCTGAGCGACAAGAGAACTGTCCAGTTCTGCACACATATATATATATTGCATCTAGGATATACTATACCATATTTAACATGTATAAGACTGCCTCCTATCTAGGGGAGGAGGTAGAGGGAGGGAAGGAAAAAGCCAAAACAGAAGTGCGTGCAAGGGATAATGTAAAAAAAATTACTCATGCTTATGTACTGTCAATAAAAAGTTATTAAAAAAAAAAGTAGAGACCTTTTATGCCTTTTTTTGTTGTATATAGTTATCTAACACAATATTAGTTCTTGTGAATTAAGGTAATTTCCCAACGGTTAGCACAATTCCACTCCCTCTTATTCTCATTATCATAATGAGATGGAACTCCAAACTGCTGAATGATAAATGTCCCTCCCCAACCCCAGCTGTTTGCTTCCTCATTCCTATGCATCTTAACTTTGCTCCACCAATGTTCCATGTTAGATTTCCCCATCCTTTCCCACTGTACCAGAAGCTGTTAACCTTTTTTGTGTCATGGACATCTTTGGCTATTAGTGAAGCCCATAGAATAATATTTTAAATGCCCAAAATAAAATTCACAATATTCCTAAGGAATCAATTTTCACTGAAATATAGCTATTAAAATATTAAAACAAACAAGTTCATAGATTCCAGACTTGCATTTGTGGTGGTGGTTGTTAAGTTATTTCAGTCATATCCAACTCTCCATGACCTCGTTTTGGGGTTTTCTTGGCAAGATACTGTAGTTGTTTGCAATTTCCTTCTCCAACTCATTTTACAGGCATGATTTACCTAAGTTACATGATTTACCTAAGGTCACATAGCTAGTTATGTGTCTGAGTATGGATTTGAACTCATCTTATCTTGATTCTAGGTTCAATGATCTATCTTCTATGACACCTACTTGTATTATGTCCTTGAAACTCCCATTCTTTAACAAATTTTCCTTCATTTTAGTCCTTCTAATTTTTATTCCTTCCATCTTCTGGGACTCACTGAGACCAAGTTTTACTTGGAATCCCTGGTCATCATTTTCAGTACTGTTTTGCACCTTGTCTTATACCTCATAATTCATTTGTCCCAGTGGGGAATTGTAATACTCTGTGCCCCATTGTTTTGTTCAAGCTCACCTTAAGACAACATCTCCTTTGAGACTCAAGTTATCAAATGTATCATTTAGTTCAGATCCTAGTGATTATTTTGTTTATGAGCCCCCAGGAGTCTTTTTGGAGGGATAAATTCAATCCTGTGCTCACATTCTCATTCTCCATCTCCTGACTTTATATTACCTTATTTCAATGTACAATTATCATATCTAGGGGCTGGACAAGATGTTAGAGATTATTTTATCCAATCTTCTGATTTCACACATGAGAAAGTTGAGACTCAGAGTGCTTTAATTCAGTTCAAACCAGAAATGCACCCAAAGTATATGAATAAGAAGAATTAGTTAGATTGCCTATTTTTAAAAAATATTTATTTTTAACATTTAAAAAAGTTTTGAGTTTCAAATTCTCTCCCTCCCTCCAAGAAGGCAAGAAATATGAGATCATATACATTTGAAATAATGCAAAACAATTTCCATATTAGCCATATTGCCCTTCAAAAGTAATAAAAATAAAGTGAAAAAAATTATGCTGCTGCACTCAGACACCATTAATTCTTTCTATAGAGGTAAATAGTATTCTTCATTATAAATCCTTCAGAATTGTCTTAAATTATTATATTGATAAGAATTAGTAAGTTATTCACAGTTGATTACAGTATACTGTTGCTGCTAGTATATGTGATAATCTCCTGGTGCTATTCATTTCACTTTGCATCCATTCATATAAATTTTCCCAGATTTTTCTGAAACATTTCTACTTGTCATTTCTTATAGGCTTCCATTGCAAACATATACCATTGCAAACATCTTGTTCATTCATTCCCCTATTGATGAGCATATCCTTAATTTTCAATACTTTAACACCACTAAAATATTTTTATTTTATGTCTTTGGTGTACAGATCTAATAATGGTATTATTGGGTCAAAGAATATGCACAGTCCTTTGGGCATAGTTACAGATTGCACTCCAGAATTGTTGGATTAATTCACAACTCCACCAACAGTGACTTAGTGCTTGTTTCCCCACGTACCCTTCATCATTTGTCATTTTCCTTTTTTGTCATATTAGACAATCTAATAGATATGAGGTAACACCTCAGAATTCTTTTAATTTGTATTTCTCTAATCAGTAATAATGCAGAGCATTTTTTCATGTCACTATAAATAGCTTTGATTTCTTTATCTAAAAACTGCCTGTTTATATCCTTTGAAGAATGACCCATATGTTTTTATAAATTTGACTCCAGTTTCTATTTATCTGAGAATAGGCTTTTATCAAAGAAACTTACTATAACATTTCTCCCAATATCCTACTCTCCTTATAGTCTTGCTTGCATTGATTTTGTTTGTGCAAAAGTTAATTTAATATAATCTAAATTATCCATTTTACTTCCTGTGATCCTCTCTATATCTTGTTTATTCATAAATCTTTTATACATAGGCAACATTTTTCATGCTCTTCTAATTTATTTATAATATCACTCTTTTACCCAAATCATATATCCATTTTAGTGTTATATTGTTTACAGTATAAGATGTTGGTCTGCCAAACTGCTTGAGCCTACTTTCAAATTCCTGGCCTAAAATCAGCTGTTTCCTCATCTTCAAAATTAGGGCATTGGACCAGATTATTTTCAAGGTCTATCCTAGTGCTAAGTCTAATGCTACTATAGTAAAGATATGAAACACAATTTAAAAATATGAAAACAGATTCTTAAGAAAAGAATAATGAAAGAAATATGGAACTAATTGGTTGAGTGTTTTGGAGGCCTGGTTAGTTCTAATTTAAGAGGCTTTTTATCAAAGAAGCTGCTGCAGGTTCTTAAAAGGAAATAGGCAAAGGCAAAGTTTGCTCTGGAGAAGATTGATTTTCTTGTAATGAATGAAACTTGGTTATCACATTGTCACAAAGTAAAGTATTTTTTAATATTTATCTGAAACAATAACTTACCAATTAGATCCATTCACATTGTTGAACAAAGATCAGAATCAATAACTTGGAGAGGGAAATGAAAAACCAGTGGAGTGATTTGTGTAAATGAGGTCCAGTGTGAAGGGTTGCCGAAAAGAGAGAGATCAGACTTCCAGATGTCCACAACAAAATTGAAAAAGTGACCAGACATTATCAGAGACAGATACTCGGTAGGTAGAAGCATAATCCTGTGTGTGGATAGGTGTACTGAGAAAAGCATGCAACAGATTCAGTGTAAGGACTAAGAGACTTGGAAAGATGACCAAAAAGACAGAATGGATTCAAAGTGAACTTGGGGTCCTAAGGGAAGGACAGGCAAATGAGTCATCATTGTAGTGCTATGGCTATTATGTGAAAATGGAATGGCTAATGACTTTAATAATTACTTTGATTTATTCAAGCTCCCTTACTACCCAGAAGAGGCTAGACTGACCAGTCCAGCAAGAAATAAAACTGAGCATTCCTTAAGCTGGGTGTATGGGAAGCTCTTTACAGTAATGGTATAGTGAATTCAGAACTTCCCCTCCTATGCCAGATAATCAAACAGGCAGATTCTTGTCAACTCCCAGTTCTGAAAAACAACTCAGCTCAGAGATGACCTGATAAGACCACTAAGGGATTATACCACCTCCTCTGTAATTTTTGTTTTTATAAACTCTGCTTCCTATGCCTATCCTGAGCTCAGTTCTATGTTCACATGTATACATGTTCACCTACTTAAAAGGTATAAATCCATAGATACGACCTAACTAGTCTGTTTTTCTTAGACTGAACTCTGAGGAACAAAAGGTTGACAATGAATATATGAAATGCTGTATTGATGGATCCAATATATCACCAGAGTGATGCTGTAGCAAGAGCAAGAGTAAGAGCAAGAGCAAGTGACTTGGGGTCACATCCAAGTTCTGCCACTCCTTAGTTATGAATGACAAATTAGAGACTGGGGGAAGTTGGTTAATGGTAGGGTCAAGAAGAGAAGCTTGACCTGGTGACTTAAAATTTAGGAGCCTCAATTTTCTCACCTTTAATTTCAGAACAATAATACAAATATACTCTACCTTGAAATGTTGCCAGGAGAGCAGTGCCTTGTAAACCTTAAAGGACCTTATCTATAAATATGTGTTGTTAGTAAGTAGAGAACTGTACACGAGGAGGAGACTAGGATAGTTTCTCTTGGGTGGGGCATTTGTTATGTTTTTTTTTCCTCTAAAGCTACAGGAAAAGCAAGGAAGGAGCTGAGAAAAGCAAAGAGATTAGGAAAATATTTTCTTGAAGGGAAGTTTAAATAAAAAGGGAGAGGGTGTTATGTGTGCCAAGATGAAGGGCCAAAGTTTGACACTTTGCCCAGGCATGTTGGGGGATGGGACATAGGTGTAGAAGGAACAAAAGATAGAATAGGAGAATAATTTATGGTGGATTTGGTGAAGCTATGTAGTCCATGGATCAGGAAGCCCAAGAGAGTTTTCTTATTTGTCCTCTTCTGACAATTCTGTGAGTCGGGTAATGTAATTTTCATTATTCCCATTTGAAAGATGAGGAAATGAAAGATTCGAGGTTGAGTGAATTACTCAATATTATACATCTAATAAGTGTTTGAGCCAGGACTCAGTTAGGGCTCAGTTTTTACTGGACTGAGAACCAGTATCTTTATAATGGCACATTACACTGCCTCTCTTGCAGCTTTTTAATATCTTTTTTTTCCCCTAGACCATCCACTGTAAATCCATATTTCCTCCTTGCCTCTCTAGCCTCTTGCCCCTAGCTGGACAAGGAGGTACATTTGTCATCAAATAAAGTCAGGTGGCAGGAAGGTACTTTTAGGTGTGAAATGCTCACAAGCATGCAGCTGTCCCAGTGCATCTTGCAAAAGAGGGAGCTAATGGTAATAGTAATGAGGTAAACAGTTGCAGAATTGCATGTGAATTCCCTATATAACTCAGATATTAAAGCTTTATCAAAGATACTTGACACAAAGAATGGCTTTTTTTTTTCATCCTGTGTTGGAACAAATGAGCAGGCTCCCCTGGACTTCCTGATTCATGGACTACATAACCTCACCAAATTATTCTCCTAATTGATCTTTTGTTCCTTCTACCCTTGTATCCCATTGATTTTACTTATGCAAAAACTTTTCAAGTTCATATACTTGGAAATGCCTGTTTTATATTTTATGACTACTTCTCCCTCTTGTTAAGTATTCTAATATAGCTGGTACATCCTTCCATTTTCTTACATTAAAAAAAAAATGTGGTCTGTTTCATTTAAGAACTCTCAATTTAGAATAAGTGACTGAACCAATCTTATTTTTGTCCAAGACTGCTTTCCAGTTTTTCCCAGTTATAAACTGTTAACTTTTAATAAGCTATTATTACTATACTCTTTTTCCAATAGTGAGTCCTTTCTTAAGGAGTTTATGTTTTTCTGTTTACCAAACAACGGACTGTTTTATTTGTTTGTAATTCATAAGGTCTGAACTACAGATCCATTATTCTATTTTTAATCAGTATCAAATAGTTTGACTTATCACTGTTTTTTGTTTTTTGTTTTTTTATAAAATAGTTTTAAGTATTGTCTCTCCTCTTAGAATGGAAGCTACTTCAAGACAGGGATTATTTTACTTGTTTGAATTTATATCTCTGGTGTTTAACTCAGTGCCTAGCACACATTAAGTTCTACATTGCTATACATCTATTTATCTATGTATATTTCTCCCCATCTTTCTATCATTTAACGACGTGGCTATCTACTAATCTAAAACTTTCTTTCATCCTGTATCTCTTTCTTTGACATTGTTCCATTTACTAATCCTCAATGAGACCTAGCTTCTTATTGATGACTCTGTATTCCTAATCCTCCTATCTCTGATAGGCTATACCTTCATATATGCCCCTGGTATAGTGGTCTGGAGGAAGAGTTAACTTCCACATTGTGCTAGATCATAAGAATGTGGAACTCATTATACCTCTTCTGAACTGTTCTTCCCCCGTAGAAGTTTGTTCTCTAGAGTAGTCTTCTCTTGAGATATTATTATGAGTATGAGTCCCTGGGAGCCTGCCAAATTATCTGTACAGCTTCATTTCCTGTTCCTTAGCCAATTTTTTTCTCATAATTGACTTGCTAGAGTACAAAAATCATGCCTTGGAGGTTTTAACCCAATCATCTTCAGAACTTCTGCCCTGATGTCCCATTGTCCTCTCCCCATCTGACTCACTCTGTCAAGAACATTTCAGCTATATACTTCACTATAATTCCTAGCTATTTTCTTACCAACAATTTTGGTGTCAAATGCATGCCTTCTTCCTGACTCTCTCTTAAATTTGGAACCATGCCATTGCTTGGAATTCTGCTATTGGTCCTGGAAAAATATGTCAATCTACCCCCCAACCTCTTCATTGGACTCACTCTACAATTTTGCAAATCAGAATTTCATCCTTGGATACTATGCTCCTATGTGTGTTGTATGATTCAATTAGAATGAAACTCCTTGAAATAAGAGACTGCCTTTGCTTTTATATTTATGTCCTTTGAATTTAATAGTCTTTGACATATAGAAAGTAATTTATATATGCATTTTCTTTCATGTGATCTTAACATAGGTCAGTTAGGTATTTAGTTAATACTAGTAATGAAGGGAAAACAATGGCGATATGTGAATTTATTATAGAATTTCAGTGAATTGCTACCTTTGTCTCAAGTTTTTATCCATGCTTATGTAATTTTTATAAATAACTCACAGTTTGTAAAATTATAGAGACCCTAAATATTAGAGCAAGCAGGGATCTTAGAGCTCATTTCATTCATTCTCACTTTACCAGAAATTGAGGCACAGAGAAGTTGTGAAATGTCTTTTGATTTCCAGACTAGTGTTTTATTCTCTGAATCATATGACCAACTCCTTCACTCCACATTTTACAGATAGGGAAGTGAAGGGCCATAGATTAAGCATTTTTTCTTTATACTCTATAGGGATGAGACAAAGAAGTGGGTAAAGTGTTTGGGAAATGACTTGAAAAGAGATAGAATTAACCAGAGAGGATCAATGAATAGATGAGAAGTTAAAGGGAAGGGAAGGAAACTTAGATGGACTAGGAATAATAATTATTAAAATTATTTAAATGACTCTATTTTCATCAAAAGTCTTTTCACATTTCTGTGAGCTTCCAAATTATCATGGAATATCTTACCTTTAATCAGTGAATCTTTCTGAACTTAGTTTTATTGGTTCTCAGATGACAGACAAATCCTGTATAGCTTTGATTCCACTCCTAGTTGTGTTTATGACTCTCTAAATTCTTCTACCTTTATTCAACTCCTTTCTACCTCCCAGAACTTCCCTCAATGGTTGGGGCTTTTCATCCTGGAACATCCTTTTTTCATGTGGGATCCTTTCTGCCATTGGTAAATTCCAAGGGCTTTTATTTTGTGGATAAGCCTAGACCAGCCATGTGCTTCTGTCTCTCTGGATTTGGCCTCTGGACTCTCCCACCTGGGTAGCTTCTCTGAATTTCAGGGGGAAAAAAAGTTCTACCAGAAGTAGCAGCAATCCAATTGTCTTGCCAATCACCTCTTAAAATCTCACATCCTTACTAGGTCAAGTGCCCATAACTATACTCTAACAAATGCCAGGAGTCATAAACATTATAGTTGTGCCAGCAGAAATAACTCCTTGCCCATCAAAGAGGAAGTAACAGCTTCTAGGACCATGAAATGGGGAATTTGAGCATCTAAACATCTCTATCCCTCTCTCTGAACTTTCATGCTCTTCTGTCTTTGATCTATACTAGAGGTATTTGCTCTAGGAGAAGTTATTTGCTCTTGAAGCTTTGGTCATTTTAGTAATCATACCTACTCCCCACTTCCAATTTTTTCTCCCTCTCTATTTCCTACCCCCCCCCCCCGCCAACTACGTATACATCTATGAGATAAGACATAACAGAGAAAGGATCAACCTACTCAATACTGGGTTTCCTGACCATCCTGGCCTGCCACTCTGCTATTACTATGCTACATGTGCTCTCCTTTGTGCTATAGGCTGTTTTGGGGTATGTTTGGGGGACAAAGGATTCTCCTTCTGATCATTTCCCCAAATAAAATAATTTATGGTGTCAAAGCATTTCACAGTGAGACTTGGATTGTTCTTCTACAGTCTTCTCTTCTCCACCTTTACCCCAATTTGTCAGGTATTATCAACCTTTTCCCAGGTCAATGTTTTCCATCTATTTTATGTATTATTAGATCTAGACCCTAACAAGCAATGGAAATGGCTAAACTAGTCATTGAACTCTGGCAGTTCTGGTCAGCAGAATGCTAAGCCAGGGATTCTGTCTGCAAGGCCAGTGTCCTTTCCAGTACACCATGTTATTTATCTCTATGAATTAGATTTAGTCTGACATGAGTTTTGAGGGAGTTTATACAAAGTGTTATTTTAGCAGAAGTTATCCTAGAAATGGGTTAGCAGATTTATATGTCACAACAATGGGTTCCAAAACAAGAGAATCATATAATTTAGAACAGGAAGGTACTTTAGAAATCAGCTGTCCTAACTTCTTATTTTTTAGAAGAGGAAACTAAAAATTATAAAAACTAAGTGACTGGTCTAAGGTCACATCATTTGTAAACAATAGAGTGAAGAAACAAATCCAGATTTGTTGTTCAGTGCCAACATTCTTTTCATTATCCCCAGGAGATATCCTTTCATTTTTAAACTAGTCTTCATATAGATAGATATAGAGAAATACACATATATAATTATGTATTTATATACATATTTATATACATATAACATATATAAATATGTTTATTTTTGTACATAGATGTAAAGAGCTATCTATATGTCTATATCTATGTCTATAGGTAGATATAGATATATGATCAGTAGTAAATAGCTGTTGGGAATATCTATTGCTCTCATTTTCCCTAATGGAATCTGACAGACCTTTAATCTTGAATTTCAGAACAGGAAGAAAAGAAAACTGGTCACTTTACTCCTCCAGCTTATGTTTCCAATTCTTTCCATCCCAGAATGTATAAGAAATTTGCAATTCTAGTTCCTTGACACCCTGGGAATTTTCTGGGTGTCCTACTCTCTGACTTTCAGAAGTTCTGAGTGAGAGGATTACCCTCACTCTGTAGGTTTGGGTGTTTGAGGCAAATATCTATGGAGATATTTGTTTCTTTCTTTGTCCTTGGTCTTACCTGTCATATGAGTGATTTGCCATCAGGAAGATGGCAGGACCTTGGCTACATCTTCCTGAACATTAGAACCTTTCCATTCCTTTTTGATCTGTGCGATTCTAGGAGAAACTAGATCTTTCTCAAATCTTCTTGGAACCAAAGGGATCATTTCTCAGAAATCACTAAATGCACACTTTGGCGTTACTCTTATCTTTAAGTGTAAGAGATCCTGGCCATGAATGCAGCTGGGAAGCCATATCTCTCTTTAGACCTCTTTCTGCTCACTTAAGATTGCAAAAATTCAGGGTAGGGCAGAACCTTTATTCTTGGATGTCAAATTTTAAAGGGGTCTTGACAACCCTGACAATCATTCAGCAGCTCTGAAACAACTGAGTTTGGAACCTAGTAATTAGAAATAATCGTTGAAATTTGAAAACTACTATGTGGTAGCTTCTTACCATCATCCACCTACACAACTGCAACCCAGTGATAGTACTGCCCTGCTCCACCCTGGCCTTGACTTCCCAAAAGTAGTCTCAAGGCATCTCAAATATCCTCACACCCAACAATTGAATTCAGGTTGCATTTTGCAGTCTTTTCCATGGAATCAATAATCATTATTTATGGTTATGACAAAACTACATTTTGATCAAATGAGATAGCATTTATAAGGTCTTACATAGTGTTTGGCACATAATAGATACTATAGAAATTATTTCCTTCTCTGTTCTCTTGTAGGTCTTAATTTTTTTCCAGCAGCTGCTAGCTGTTTCTATCTGATATTCTCTGGACAACAATCCTCATGATCTTTAGTCTTCTCATTACAGATTGGTAATTAGAAACCACATATGGAAAATATGAAATTTTTACTGGTGGTGAAGAATTGATTAAATTATTTGTGTGCTCTTGATTGATCCAATGCATTCTTCATTTCTATAGTTATAAAGAAAGAGTCAGACTATAGATACAAATAGATATAAAGTGCTAATGCAAAGCTAAGGTAAACTGAATAATTTATAATGTTTTCTCACTCTTCTAAGACAAAAGACTAATGAGACATAATAGATTTGGAAGACAGAGAGTACAACAAGATTGAATTAAGAGATGTTGGAACAGTACAGGAATAAGTAATATATTAAGGAGATTTATTTATAGTAACTCAAACAGGGACAAAATCTGCATTAAGATTCATTATAATGGAAAAAAACTCATTATAATGCTCTGATTTACCCATATTCCATTGTAACAATATCAGATCTCTTAGAAGCACAACAACAAAAAAGGCAACCCTAGAATTCTGATTCTACTCAAGCCACAGAAAACACACTAAAAACAGAAGGCAAGTCCCATAACTTTACATCCTATAGGTTTCTGTCACCTTCTTTAATCATCTTTATGATTTAGAGTAAGACTTTTAGAGCTAGAAGAGATCTTAGGGACTACCTGGTACCATCTTCTCCTTCAGCATCTTCCCTCTTTAATCCTCCATCTCTGAGTCTCCTTTTTTTCTTATCATTCATTCTTTATACTGAGCTACTTCATGTCCAGGGATCCACTAAAAATTCCAGTATCTTAGAATGAGTTGCTAATTCACAAAATCACAGGATTTTGAGAGTGGGATATTTAGTTCAATCTGTTCTGAAAAGGAATCCCCACTACAATATGGATTACAAGTATTCAGCTATCCTTTCTTGGAAGACCTCAAAAGAAGAACAAACACAGCTCTCATCACAGATCATTCCACTCTGGGACAACCCTAACTCTTAGAAGATGTTCTTGAAATGACCAGCAGGAGGAATACAGAGAGGCTTGGAGAGACTTAAATCAACTGTTGCTGAGTGAAATGAGCAGAACCAGAAGATCTCTGTACACTTCAACAACAATACTGTATGAGGATGTATTCTGATGGAAGTGGAAATCTTCAACATAAAGAAGATCCAACTCACTTCCAGTTGATCAATGATGGACAGAAATAACTATACCCAGAGAAGGAACACTGGGAAGTGAATGTAAATTGTTAGCACTACTGTCTATCTACCCAGGTTACTTATACCTTCGGAAGCTAATAATTAATGTGCAACAAGAAAATGGTATTTACACACATATATTGTATCTAGGTTATATTGTAACACATGTAAAATGTATGGGATTACCTGTCATCGGGGGGAGGGAGTGGAGGGAGGGATGGGATAATTTGGAAAAATGAATTAAAAAAAAAAAAGATGTTCTTGATATCAAGTCTAACTTTGCTTCTTTGCAATTGTGTGACTCATTGAATCTGGTTCTGTCATGTGTCCAAATACACCAAGTATAATCCCTCTAACATGATAGCTCTTTCAGGAATTAAAGGCAGTCTTCATGTCTTCTCATGAATCTTCATTTCTCTTGAGTCAATATTCTCTGTTTCTTTATTTCTTCTCAGAACATGAACTTAAAGTCCTTCACCATTCTGGTTGAATTCATTTAGACACTCTCCTGTTGACCAGTGTCCTTCTTAAATTGTGGTGCCTAGATTTTAACACAATACTCTAAATGGTGTTTGACAAGGGCAGAGCACAAAAAGTCCATGACTTTCTTATTCTGGAATGGTATCCTTCTCTTAATGTAACCAAAATTCACATTTGGGACTTTTTTTTGGCTGCTACATCACACTATTGATTTATACTAAGTTTGAAGTTCACTGAAACCTCTAGATCTTTTTCATATTGTTAGTTAATCCTGCCTCCCCCATAATAAAGATGTTAGGTATGTGACTTTACTTTTAACCTTATTGAATTTCATCCTAGTAGATTTAATTCAGTCTTTTAGCCTTTCAAGGTCTCCTTGGATCCTGGCTCTTTGACTCAGTATGTTAGTTACTTACTAGCTTAAAGTCATCTTTAAATTTTATTATTTTTATATGTATGCCTTTATCCAAATAAGTGACAAAAATTTTTAACAGCACTGGGCCAAGAGCAACTCCATGGGGATAACCAATGAAAAACTACCACCATGATGACAATAAATGATCACTCTCTGAGTCCAGCCAACAAACCATTTCTCTATCTGATTGCATTATCATTTAGTCTAACTCTCTCCATTTCCTTCACAAAAATAACATGATATACCTTACCAAAAAGTCTTACTGAGATCTAGATAAACGCTCTATATAACAAATCCCCCAAATTTCTCTATCAAGAAAAAGAAAATTATATCTAATATGATCTACTTTTTTCATATTTTTGGAGTTCTTTATTTTCAAAACATATGTATGGATAATTTTTCAACATTAAGACTTGCAAAATCAAAAAAAAAAAGGATATTAAAAAAGACTTGCAAAACCTTGTGTTTCAATTTTCCCTCTTCCCCTTTCCCCTCTCCTAGATGGCAAGTAATCCAATATATAACATGACTTATTCTTCATGAAATCAAGCTGACTCTGTAATCATTGCTTCCCTTACTAGATCATCAACCATATCTTTAATGAGCTACTATAGACTTTTTTCATATAATGGCATACTCACCTGGAGTTTTTCCCATGGAGCTAGATCTCTTTTGATAAGACACACTCTGGATCCTTTCTAAGAGATACATGCATCAGAGGCTCTTGCTTGTTTCCTTTATCCTCAAGACAAGACTGGGAAACAGTGTCAAAGAGCATTAGAATCAGAAACAGGAATAGCTTCTCAGGATTCAAAGGATCCAAAAGGAAAAGCTACTTAATGTACTTACTGTATATATAGTATATGTATATCTAGATAGATAGATAGATAGATAGATTGATAGATAGATAGATAAACAGATAGGTCTATCTAGATATCTAGATAGATATCTTTTGAACATATTTTTGGCAAGTTTATACCTTGGATTTCCCAGTGGAGAAGAGATTTTATTTCCCTTTTGCTTTTCAGAAATAACTACACAAGCTGCAATCATAAAGCACTGATAACAAATATTGCCTAGAGGAGCCTGAGTCTGGGTCTTTAGTCCTTGGCTGCCTCTTCCTTTTTATGTTTCTTTCTCAGGCCACAGTTAACCAATAATAGGCCCTAAAATACATGGTTTTAGTCTGGGTATCTACCCAATGAACTAGAGAATTCAAAAGATTAGTTTCTTCTAGTCTTCCCAAGAAAAGCTCCTTCTCAGAGGAAAAGGTTATGACCACCTTCAGAAAAATGCTCTAGAAAGTATAGATGAAAGGCCTAAGAAAACTGAAGCTTTGTTTGGTTGGCTACATGTGAATTGTGCAGGTATCACAGGTCAAAGGAAAAAGTGAAACATCTTGTCTTCATCCCCTGGAGTGATATAATTGAAAAGATGAATTACTACTTTAAGCCTTGGTTAATAAATGCTTGTGTTTTAAGCATTACGATAGGGTGAATAAAATAAATAGCTATCCTATATGTTATTTCTGCTACAGCTAAGTACTAATTAGTGTGACTAATGATTACTCTGAAGTATTCTAATTATTAGAGATCACTCTGCATATTTCCATAGGGCTGGTGTCAATTACCATATTTAATGTAATTAGAACTTCAAGTAATGCAGAATTGAATACATATGACAGGGTATTCATTATTTGCACTAATCTGTCTCACCTGTACTTTGTACAATGGTAGCCTTTTCTAGAAGGTCTACTGTTGCCCACTATCCCAACCTCCCAGGTTGAGAAGAATCAAAGTCAAGCTTAATAGTTTATAGTCTTTCACATTCTATTATCTTCCCAGTATTTGGCTTTCTCCAGTTTTTTGTTATCCTTATTTATGGGTACTCTGCCTAAAAGATTATAAATTTTGATTGCTTAAACTTCAAAACATACCTTGTAGTTTACAGACTGGATTTCTTTTCACAAGGAAAATGCCTTGAACTTAAATCACTCTGATTCTCACTGATTGGCTAACAACAGCCCCCAGCCCTAGCCTTTCTTCATCAGTTTTTGGATTCTGATGGTTCAGAGTGAATGTAAATTACAATTATTTCTGTTTGGGCCAAAAACTCAGAGGGCCTTTCCCTCCAAAACTGATTTTTTGGACTAGGGAAAAGAAGTCATTTTTGCTTTATTTCGTACCCTTAATCACTAAATGGGAATTGTCTCAGACAAACTGAGACCTAAAAAAGATCTTAGCCTAAAAAGGCCAAGGTCTCCCACTGCATTCAAGGCCTGATTTATATCTTGCTACTGGACCTACATGGCTCAGGAAAGAAGAAGGCTAGTGACTTTGCACAGCCTTGCCTCACTTAAATCCAATTCACCTGAGAGTCATAACATCATCTTCCCAATGTCATGATCCTTTTTGAGAATAAAGAACAGACAATAACACAACAGCATTTTCTCTCTCATTTTCCAGGATTGTTCAAATATTGCTGATAGTGACTCATTACCTATATCTGCCAATTCTTTTAGTTTCCAATGATATGATGTGATATATCATTCATTCATTCATTTGACTCAAGAGATCTGATAGCATTAAGGACAACTAGACGCTTTCTTTCTATCTTTTACTTATCTTGGATATCAACTCCCTCTTTACTGTTTTTGCTCTTCCATTTTGCTGTTCTTAGCTTCAGTTAATATTAAACTTTAGCCTTCCTGTCATTGTTTTTACAGGCTTTTATCATGCTTTTATACTCATCTTAAAGTAACTGGTCTTATTTCTATCTTCTGTATGTTTTTTCTAAAACTCTAAGTTAATTAATGAATTCCTTGTGATCCACTTTAGCTTCTTTAGACACATCCCATTTTCCCAGAAAGAAATCTAGAATAGGGGATGGAGAACTTCTGGCCTGTTGGCAATTTAAGGCCCATGAAATCATTTGATAAGGCAACCAAAAGCAATGATGAGCTGAATGTCAGGTACAACAACCTCCCACTGCTTGAGTTTTGTAAATTGATAATTTTGTATGGTCTACAAATGATGTTATAAATATCCAGATGGCCCTTGGCAGAAAAAAAAGATTCTCCACCCCTAATCTAGAAGATAGAACCCGATTTAAGTCTTAAATGAAGGAAAGGATCTTATAAAGAGTAAAGTAAGAGAGGTGTAACTTCTAGGCTATAATTCTGCCATACAAAGTATATTAGGTATACTGATATACTATAATATACTAGGTAAGTATACTATATTTACCTTCTCTGAAGTATTGTATTTCATTCTGGGAGCTATACATTAAGAACATTAATAAAAACAATTCTGATATTTCATCTCACACCCCAAAAATTGGCAAATGTTGGGAGACATTATGGAAAGACAAGCATACTTATGCAACCTGGGTGAGGGTGTTGAACCTGTAGTTAGGAAAATCTGAGTTCAAATATTATCTCAGATGTTTGTGATGTTGTGCAAAATTAATTTCCTCAGTCTCAGTTTTCTCATCTATAAAATGGGAATAAAAATAGCATCTACTTTACAGATTTGTATGAAAGATCAAATGAGTTAACATATATAAAATGCTTTGCCAACATTAATATGCTGAATAAAAGCTAGCTATTATGTAATAAAGGTACTATTGGTGGAACTATGAAATGACTATTCTGGATGAAACAAAAGAATGATTTCTCATTGCTCTGGCCAGTTTATATAATTTTCATTTAAACATTCTCACAGTTGAAAATATCTGGTTCAAATGACAAACATTCATCTGAGAATTATTTTGCAGAGGACTGTCTAAAGTTATTTTAAATACCTATGTGATTCACAGTAGGAAAATTTGTTTTGCAGTAAAACTTTTTTAGTAGGAAAGAATGCTGAAATTATCTTACAAAGAAAGCTTTCACCAGAGGGATAAAATGAAACAAAACAAAACATACTCTGCTTACTCAACATAAAACCTTGTATTTGACACAAAATAACGGGTTAATCACCATCACTCATCATTTTGTACATCACAGCTACATGCTAAATTGTACATTTTTAGTGAGACAGATTCTCCATTTCGAGAGTGTAACATTTAGCTGGCTACTAGATATCATTGATCATGGGTCTCTGCCTTCTATATTCAGTTTTCCTATCCACCTTTACTTCATTCTCATTCTCAATCCCTCTATCCCTGTTAAATACACACACACACACACACACACACACACACACACACACTCACTCACTCACTCTCTCTGATCAGAGTAGCACCTACTATTTGCCAGGCACTACTGTGCTAAACTTTGGGGATGCATAGAAAGGCAAAAGATACCTCCAGTCCTCAAGGAGTTCACTATCTAATTAAGGAGACAACATGTGAAAACTTTGTATGAACAAGATATATACATGAGAAATAGGAAATAATTAATTAAAGATTATCTTCTTTATTCCCAAGAATTTTCCTTCTAATTATTCTGCTATTTATTTTCTTTATTTTTTTCTTTATATTTCTTTTTCCAGGAGCAAATATTTGTGCCTCTGTCTTCTTATATGGCATCTCTGAAGATATATTTTAGATGGGGGTAAAAAAAGGAAATTGTCTTTCCCCAATATGGAAAAACTTGGGAAAAGGTGACCAACATGGTCATCTTACTCCTCCAGATTGCACTTCCTATTCTCACCACCAGAGATGAACAAGATTTTGCTGTTCTAGTTTCCTTGATACCTTAGGAATCTGCTAAGAATCTCAATCCTTGATTTTCAGGAAGACTGGATGAGATATTGACCAATGCTCTATAGGTTTAGGTGTTCAAAGAAAGTATTTATGGAGATATTGGTCTCATGATCTCATTGTCAGTAAGCTGCCATCAAGAGAAATGGTGGGATCTTGGCTGTTCCTCACATATATCAGAATGCTTCCATTCTTTCTCAGACTGCACAATTCTTGTCCAAAGTATCTTAAAAAAAAAAAAAAACCTGGATAAGTCACTTAACCTGTGCTCAATTCCCCCCAGTGATAAATAGATTTGATGGCTTCGACTACCCTTCTAGTTTTAGGCCTTGTAGTCTATGAATTTAGAGAGAATAATAGAAGTCCAAGTACAGATGTGCATTAACAATAATATGAGATAAAGGAAAATGCAAAGGAATGAACCTCAACCTCTCCTGAAAATGAAGCAACTTGAGAGTTTGCATTTGTGGACACTGGAGGAAAAGGTTATAAAGAAGTATTGAGAAGGTAAAATCAATAGAACTTGGCAATTGATATGGGTAATGACAGATGAAAACAGAGTCAGATAGAAAGTAGGCAGAAAGTAAAAGGAAAGAAAGGAGGTAAAGGGGGGTGGGATAAAGAAGGGAGGAAAGAGACAGAGAGAAACAGAGGGAGACAAAGACAGAGAGAGAGAGAGAGAGAGAGAGAGAGACAGAGAGAGAGAGAGACAGAGACAGAGAGACAGAGACAGAGACAGAGAGAGAGAGAGAGAGAGAGAGAGAGACAGAGACAGAGACAGAGACAGAGAGACAGAGACAGAGAGAGAGAGAGAGAGAGAGAGAGAGAGAGAGAGAGAGAGAGAGAGACAGAGACAGAGAGACAGAGACAGAGACAGAGAGACAGAGAGACAGAGACAGAGACAGAGACAGAGACAGAGAAATTGATGATGACACTTTAAGTATCTAAGTTGTGAATCTCTATGACTGGGAGGATTAGGGTGGGTTTGGGAGCAAAAAATGGGTTTGGTCTGGTCTTCTCCACAGCTCAACTCTTCATTTAAAGGGCTAGCATTGTAGTACAGCCTCTTTATCTTCAGCTTACCTTGTTTGGAGGGAATTGGTTCTTTCTCAGGGCATCTTGGAACTGGAATAATCATTTCCCAGCAATTACTGAATACCTGCTTTGGCATCTCTCCTATCTCTAGAGATCCTGGCCAGGACTGCAGTCAAAAATCTATACCTGATTCTATATATAGACTTTCTAACTTTTTGTAGCAGCCAAGATTCATTATCTATCTCGGGCAGGGCAATTAGAGCTTTATTCTGAGTAGCAAATTTTAGAGTGACCTCAAAAACCCTCTCATCCTTTATCAGAACTGAAACTAGCATCACAGACTCAAGACTAAATTATAAAAAATAATAAATTAAAATGAGATGTTACCAGATGATGATTTCCTCCCCCTCTTCCCCTCCTCTAAAGTTACACCCAGATAAGCAGACCTTCACTGTCTGTTCTGCCTGTTCTATTTCCCCCTTCACTCCCACAACCAAGGATAAGTGACCTCCCAAAAGTAATCTAATGACATCTCAATGTTTCTGATGTCTCCTACACTGAGCAACAGATTTCACACTTTCAAGTAGGCTCAAAAATTATTCTGTCACGATCTCATCTTTTCTATCTAACTCTTCCTTGGGCCAGGAGGTCCCCAGTCTTAACATCTTCCATTGCTTACTTGAAACCTCTTTTGGTAAAATTAACCTTTCATTAGCCGTTGAAAACTTATGTAAAGCAAGAAGTGATAATAAAGCTAATGACTTCAGTAAAGTGAGATGCTCACACTATTACTACACAAATGAAAATATTAAAGTCATCCCTGCATTCAATGCCATTTCTTCCATGGGTCTCTTGTTTTACCTTTACTTTCCCACAGACTATTCCCCAACTGACGGCTCAGGAGATTTGATAATGTATTCTTCTGTAATTTAAATATTAAGCTTTATAATGAGGTTATAGAATTAAAGAGTAGAAGGTACATTATGGGTCATCTAGTTCAACACTTTCATTTCAATTTATTAGTTCAACACTAATAAGCAAAACAGAGCCCAGTGAGAGGTCAAGAAAACAGAAAGGAAATAGTTATTAATATAATGTTTACTATGTGTCAGATGTTTGCTAAGGACATTTTATAAATATTATCTTATTTGATCCTCATAACAATCCTGTTTTTTTTTACCCCCATTTTGGAGTTGAGGAAATTGATGCAAACAGGGTTAAGTGACTTGCCTAGCATCACACATCTAGTAAGTCTCTAAGGCTGAATTTATGTTCTAGCCATTGAACTCACAGCTAAAGAGAGTTTCAAAAGTAGGAGAGCAGGTTTAAATTGGCTTGGGTAGATTACTGAGGAGTGGGGAAGATTAGACTTCTCTCTCCTTCTCCATAGGCTATAGTATCTAGTAGTGACATGCATAGTATTTGAAGAGTTTGTTGGTTCAATTAGAGTTCAAGACATAACTGAAGGATCAAAGATATGTGTTCCAAACAAACATGTATACAGAAAGACAGTAACTTGAAGGAGGAAGTATATTCGAGAAATATGACCCTTAAGTAGTTAAAAAAAAAAAAAAAGGAAGAAGTTAGAAGAAGAAAGAGAAGAAGAAGAAGAAGAAGAAGAAGAAGAAGAAGAAGAAGAAGAAGAAGAAGAAGAAGCAGAAGAAGAAGAAGAAGCAGAAGAAGAAGAAGAAGAAGAAGAAGAAGAAGAAGAAGAAGAAGAAGAAGAAGAAGAAGAAGAAGAAGAAGAAGAAGAAGAAGAAGAAGAAGAAGAAGAAGAAGAAGAAGAAGAAGAAGAAGAAGAAGAAGAAAGAAGAAGAAGAAGAAAACAACAACTAGCTATGGACTTAAGAGAGAGCTACCCTGATCATGAAGAAGAGCAGAGAAGACTCTGGGAATCAGGCCAATGACTTGTCCAGCTTAGAATTTCAAAGTGGAAATTCTGTAGATAATGTAAATTCACATGTTCAAAAGCAAACTTGTATTTTCCTCCAGAAGCTTTCCCCCCTTATTATTGTGACTTCCCAATTATCCAAGTTCACAATTTGTGTCATCAATAGTATTCTCTCTTCTCTTCTCTTCTCTTCTCTCTCTCTCCCTCTCTCCCTCCTCCTTCTCTCTCTCCCTCTTTTCTCTCTCTCCCTCTTTTCTCTCTCTCCTTCTTCTCTCTCTCTCTCTCTCTCTGTTTCTCTCTCTCTCTCTTTCTCTCTCTCTCTTTCTGTCTCTCTCTCTCTGTCTTTGTCTCTGCCTGTTTCTTTCACTTTAGTCTTTCTTTCTTTTGCTTCTTTGTCCCTGTCTCTAACTCTTTTTCTCTCCCTCTCCTCTCTCCTTCTCTTTCTCTTTCCCCTTTTCTCTGTCTCTCTCTCTGTGTCCCTGTTTCTTTCTGCTTCTGTTTTTCTCACTTTCTTTGTCTCTGTCTCTTTCTCTATCTCTAATTCTCTCTCTGTTTCTGTCTGTCTGTGTGTCTCTCTCTATTTCTCTCTGTCTCTCCCTTGTCTTTGTTTCTGTCTCTATCTCTGTCGCTGTCTCTATCTGTCTCTCTTTGTTTCGATCTCTTTCTGTCTCTATCTCTTGATCTCTCTCTGTGTCTCTGTCTCTTTCCACCTCTGCCTTTCTCTTTCTCTCTGTGTCTCTGTCTCTTTTTCTCCTTTCTTTGTCTATCTATTTCTTTGCCTGTATAAGACTTTTTGTTTTGTTTGTGGTCACTCTTCTAATAAATACTATTTGTATTTGTGGTATAGTGTACCCCAAGTTTGTGGGAGGAATGTTTTGTAGTTACTGTTTTTATTATGTCATTTTAGGAAATGCCTTTAATAAAATATGTGTGTCAACTGGAGAATTGTTATAGAAATCTCATTGTTGAGGGTCTTTAAGCTATATATAATTTTAGAAGTAGTTCACCAATAATGTACCTTTAAGTCAAAGTAACAGCTGCCTCTTTGAGACCCAGCACTCTAGGGCAAAAACAGTTTGGAAGAATTGCTGTTTGGGAGTGCTACAATAGACTCATACACAAAGAGTTTGGAAGGATTTTAGAGGTCATCTCTTCTACATCCCTCTCTCTTTTTAAAGGAAACTGACGTCCAAGGAGGTTAAATAACTTGTCCAATATGTCACTGATGGTGAACTTGAGAGGTAATATTTCTCATCTTACTTTCATAGTCATAAGTCACTCCTTCAAACGTGCTTTCATTAACAATGGAAAAACATCTGATGTTAATAGTGAGTACTTGGTTTAAAAATTGTCTTGCAAAATCAGTCAATCAAGAAGTGTTAAGTGCCTACTATGTGGCACAGCCTACACTGTGCTAAGTGCTGAAAGATAGCTAATTGCAGTTCAAATGCTTTTGTGACTCATAAACCAAAATTTTACTCTGCAATAAAAATTTAATAGGAAAAACTATGGAATTCTTGTAATGAGAAATTTCTCACTGAGGACAAAACAAAAGTACTGAATTTACTCAGCCTAGATCTGTATACTTACCACAACATGTAAATAAGTCTTTGTGCTCCAGCATTTTGGAACTGTTTTAGTAAAATGTCATCTTTTGTTGTTGTTGTCTAATCATTGGGGTTTTTTTTTAAATTAAGATATCAAAGTAGTTTGCCATTTCCTTCTCCAATTCATTTTTCAGGTGAGGAAACTGAGGCAAACAGGGTGAAGCAACTTGCCCACAATCACACAGACAGTAAGTGTCTGAGACCAGATTTGAATGCAGGAAGATGAATCTCCTTGACTCCAGACCTGGCACTCTATTCACTGCATTGAAATTCCACAAGTACATGATAATTTTAATATTTCAATAAGAAATATTTCTTCTAAAAGATAAAGAGCATTTGAAGACTAAGGATGCTTAGGTCCTTATGGACCCCAACCAACTATAACCATTCCTGTTTTCAAATCTCATTTAGCTCTTCATTGCTGCTCATCAGCCATTCCCTCTTAAAAGAAACACACACACACACAAAAATACTTCCAACTCCCAAATAAGAAAATTATAGTTTCTTAAAGCTAAATCAATCATATCACAAATTCCATTCAGAGGTTTTTGAGTTGGTTTGTTTGTTTTGATTTTTTTTTTTTTTTGCTGTGGCAATTGGAGTTAAGTGACTTGCCCAAGGTCACACAGCTAGGAAGTGCTAAGTGTTGAAGGTCAGATTTGAACTCAGGTCTTCCTGACTTCAGGGCTGGTGCTCTATCCATTGCACCACCTAACTGGCCTCAGAGGTTTTTTTTTGTTTGTTTGTTTGTTTGTTTTTTTAAGTGCCATTTTAAAACAAGAGAGAACTAATTCAAGCATTTAACTACAAATCAATAGAAAGTTTTAACTTTGGGATAACTAGACTTTTTTGTTTTAAAAAAAATCAAGTCATGTGTGTAGGCTTGCACCTATAATCTTTGCAATGAGAGAAGGAGAGGCTGGTTAAGCTCAGGAGTTTCGAATTACAATGATGCTAAGGCCAACCCAGGTATCCTCATCAAGTCTGGCACCAATATGGGGGGTTCCTAGAGAGGAGAGGAGAAAAAAGATACCAGGCTGCCTTAAGGAAGGACAAACTGGCCAAGATCAGAATCAGAGTGTGGGGAAGCTTGTGAGTAATTACTAAACTTTTAACTAGACATGACAGGGAGACTCAGTCTCAAAAAGAAACAAACAAAAACAGGGATCCCAAAATTACAAGCTAAGGTTTACCTAAATAAATCCACAGTAAGTGCCAGAGAACATTTTATCAGAATATATGGTTTAAATGCCCTACAACTTTACTTTAAAATTTAGCCTAACAAAATACAGACAAAAATAGTATAATATTTATACATTTTAATATTTCAGTATGAGTAGATAGAGCCCAGAACTTTGAGAAATAAAGATCTAGATTTAAACACAGTCTCAAATGCTTCCTTGCTATGAGACCCTAGACAAATAACTTAAACTGTGCCTCAGTTCCCCTACTGTTAAATAGATTTGACGGTCTTTACAATCCCTTCTAGCTTTAGGCCTTTTAATCTATGAATTTAGAGAGAAGAATGGAAGTCCAAATATAGATATACATTAGCAATAATATGAGAAAAAGGAAAATGCAAATAAGAGAACCTCAGCCTCTCCTGAAATGAAGCCACTTGGGACTTTTTTTCTAAATGCAAAGAAATAAATGATCTCAGGCAGAGGGTTGACACTTTGGAGAGGAAAAGGAAGAGAACTGTGTGAAAATACATATGGTGTTTTAAGGATATATTTTGGATGGATATGAACTAAAGCCCAACTATGCCTGGTTTGGAAGTGGTTCAACACAGATGCTTTTGGCTATGTAAGAAAATAGGAAAATAGGAAAAAAGTTAATACGAGTTCCTTGCCCCACCCAGATTCCTTTCAAGTTTGGGTATTTTGGGGGGATGGAGGGTGGAAGGTGGGGTAAGGTGGAGAAGGAGTTTGGTATATCTCTAGAGCAAAACTAATTCATACATAAGGATCCCTAAGAGTTACACATTGATTTAGTTTAAAAACATAATGTCTTCCATGTTTTATTGTTTTTTAAATTTATTTTGATAAATATCTTCCAATTACATTTTATTAGATCAGATAATATAGAGGCCCCTTCCAGAGGGAATAATCATGGAAAAACTCTTGAGTTTGTTGGAAAGGGGCCTTGGAGATCAGATTATCTGTGATCTGAGAAGTAGCAAGGAGAAGCCATAAACTCTTGAGCAGAACTAATTATCATTAAAGTAGTTGTAAAGGAGATGTTCATTTTAGCATAAATGAACTTTGGGAAGAACTTTGGCACAATTTCCAATTCCTTTGTAATGTTCAGAATTTTCCTCATAATTTTCAAAAGGGCCCTTGCTCACTATGGAAGCTGGTTCAGAATTGACCCCTTGGTGGGAAAAGATGAAGAGAGAAGAATTGAATATGCAGGTGAAGTCAAAACTGGAAAGGAGCCCAAAATATAGGGACTGGACTTCCTGGTGCCCTCAGTACATTTGGAGAAATAACCAGAAGGAAGCTGGATGATATTTTACATGAGTAAGCCCAATGCCATGTGAATGAAGAGGAGCGGTAGGAAACTCAGCCAACAGGGATTCATCATAGAACTGGATGGCCTTGGGCAGATAGTCAGAGTTGGTAGAAAATGTTCTTCAAATATTAGGGGGGAGTAAACAAGTAGTTCCCTGTGGTGCTTTTATTTTGCTACTCATGGAGATTCAGAATAATGCATTAGTATGATCCAATATATCACCAGGATGAGAGAAGATGAGTTATCCAGTAGAGAAAATGTAGTACCAGAGAACAGAAAGACCTGAGTTTAAATCTGGCCTCAAACACTTATTAATAGTGTGTCCATGGCTCTTAAACTCTGTGAGCCTCAGTTTCCTCATCTGTATAGAGAATAATAATATCAACCTGATGAGGTAAATATCTAATGGCAAGGTGTATACCTCATTAAAATTAGGATTAATTGAGGTCTAGTGGCAGGATTGGGGTACAGGGAGTCACATGGAGCTCCCCTGAAACCCCTTTGGATTCGGTGCAAGGATACAAAGTTAAATCAGGTATAGCGGGGGCGAGAGTCCCCTGTAAATGAATTTACAGGCCTGAAAAACCTAGATTGATAAAAAGAGGTTTATTGTAGGGTTTGGAAGTAAGGTTAAAGTCTGGTTAGTGAAAGGCATTAAATAGAGAAGGAAATATACCCCAAGCGGCGGGACAGAGAGTCTCTGATGCAAAGCATGGTTGCCTGGCATGTTTCAACTCTCTGCCAAGGGATGATTCCACCTTGGCTCTTTTATTTGCTTCAAGAAGCCTAGGGCATTGGGAAATTCTTGGCGGGCTTTTCAGATAAGGAAGAAACTGTTTTGGGGAAACCTTAGCAGATAGTGGGGGTTGAGAAAAATCCAAGCCAGCTCAGATCTGGTGGGGGCTAAATACAAGCCCAAACTGGCTCAGATACTGATCTCTCCCTATGGAACACAAAAGGTTGTTTTTGACCAGATCTTATAAATCAAAGGTCAGTCCGAAAGGAAGTTGTAGATCAGACAAGGAATATTAAAGGGGTTATCGCCCTCATCAAACCTAATAGAGTTGTTGAGGGGATTAAATGAGATAACATGTAAACCTTGGAGTACTATATAAAAATTAATATTATCATTGTTATTGTTGATGTTGTCTTGTTTTTATGAAGAGATAGAATTTCACAAGCATTAGTTTTAGCAAGAGGTCTTCAGTTCACATCCAGACTTTGATACTTACTAACTAGAGATCAGAGGACAAAAGTCCAATTCAATTCTTTGTATATTTTAGAAATGAGGCTTTTATCAGAACACTGTAAAAAATTTTTTCTCAGCTTTTTTCTTCCCTTCTAATCTTGCCTGAATTGATTTTGTTTGTGCAAAACCTTATTAATTTAATGTAATCAAAATGATTCATTCTGCACTTCATAATGTACTCTAGTTCTTTGACCATAAATTCCTCCCTTCTCCACAGATGTGAGACATAAATTATTTCTTGTTCTCCTAATCAATTCAATTCAATAAATATTTATTAAGTAAAAACTGCCTGCCAGGCCTTGAGTTAGGTACTGAGGAAACAAACAAAAACAACCCTCACCTTCAAGAAGCTTATATTCTACTTAGCATATTGTCAGAAGTGGAACACAAATAAATGATGGGTAAAGCACTTTATTTCTCTGAGCCTCAGTTTACTCATCTGAAAAATGAGGCAGGCTCCAAGATAACTAAAATTCCTTCTGGCTTCAAAGTCTTTCCTACCATTTTAAGAGATTTTTTGCTTCAAACTAATCGCAAAAGGACAGGCTGCCCCCATCTCTTCAGGGCCTTTAACCAGGCTGAGAATGGATTGGATTCAAAGTAGGTTTTCCACAAGGAGAAGCAAACAAGTTAAGTGGGGACTTGGGGAGATGAATCACCTCTAGGCTGTCAACTGCCCCTGGGAGGATCACCACAAAGGGAGATTTTTGTGATCTGGCTGAATTTGACAAGGCATTGCAAAACTACAGGTGGAATGCATTTTGGTAGGGAGATAATTGAGATAGCACATCCTGGGGCTGAATCTGCTTCTGGGCAGGACTTACCAGCCCTATAAAGGGGTTCTCACAGACTCTGCAGACATCCATTTGCTACTTGGTCTCAGATCAGCTGTGAAGCATCTGGTGAGTCTGATATCTCTGGGGCCCACTGTGGCTCAGGAGGTATTAACTGGAAAACTCATAGATAGTGGGGGCAATGGAGAGGATGTTGGAATTGAAGAACAGAAGACCTTGACTCTTCCATTAACTAGCTATGTATCACTGGGCAAGTTACTTCTTTGTTTCCTTTTGCCTTAATTTCTTCCTTTGCAAAAGGAAACACTAATGGTGATCTTCAAGGTCTCTTTCAGTTTTGATATTCTATGAAATTGATCAAATGGATAATCTATAGCAGGAGTTAATTGAATAAATTGAATATAATTTAACAATTATAACCCTTAATAATTATAACAATATTTAATCATTATAATTATATTATTATATTCCATATAGTTCTGTATAAAGGATGGGGTTTTGGATCATTTAGGATCAGTCTTAAAATAAAATGAAATGGCTAAGATTTCATAGGATTTTCTGGTCAGTAGTTCTAGTTCTGCCTTCTTTACTAAATACCTATGTGACTTTGAACAACTTCTTTCACATCTGTAAAATAAGGGGTTTGGACTCTAAAGGCATGTTAAGCTTTTAATCAATGATCCCATGATCCTACAATCTCTAATACTAAAATCTCTTAATAGTGAAATCCTAAGTTACTTGGGAATGGAATTGATGCTCATGTGTTTGGTTCAGTTGGAAGATGAGAGAGTTGGAGAAATTTGGTGAAGGAAGCTGCAATGTATTATTTTGGCTGTTTATTTTCATAAGTGGTCTTGAAGTTCACTTAATATAAATAAAAATAAAAAGCACAAGATACATCTAGGAAAGCTCTAGAAGTCAGTTCTTGAGAATTCAGTAGGCTTATTCTCCTTTAGAAGAGTCTCTTGTTTAGAGCAGAATTTCCTCATGTGCTAAGAGTCCCACATTTAAGGATGAACTGTCCGGGTAACGTAAGAGACCCTAGAATTGTGTTCCTGGCACAATGCCCTGGGGAACTTAATAAGAACCTGAGGTTGGTGGTGATGGTGATGAGGATAGTAATGGTGATGTGACATTATCATAAGGTTGACCAGAACCCAGTGACATTTACTCAGATTTATTTAGCATTTGTAGAATTATAGGACTCTGGAATGTTAAAGCTGGAAGTCTTGAGTTCATTTAATCTAGCTTCTTAATATTACAAAAAAATAAAGAAATTAAGGCACAAAGAAGCTATGGTCCAGCTCTCATCTTTCAGTCCAGGGTTTTGTCCTCTATTCTAGTAGTATCAAATCTGAAACTGTCTGCATGTGACCAGCAATATTCCTGAGTACAGCCCAATCCAAATTAAAATAATTAGGAAATATTTTACAAAAATTTAAATGCAATAAAATATAAATAATGTTAATAAGCAGGTTTCTAAATTAGTATGTAACCCACAGGAATCCTTATGGCATCTTATGATTCAAAGGCATTCTACCCCCATTTCTATTTGAGTTTCATACTATTACCTATACTACCTGAAACATTTGATCCACAGGTGCACCAAGGTCCAGAGACATGGTTGGCTTTATGCAAGATTTACTTAGTATGTTAGAGATATTTGGTACCACCATGAACATGGGGATGAAGGGTAATGGCTAAAGTGGAAAATGACTTATAGAGACAGATTTAGCAAGAAGAGGACCAATTTGCACAGGTAAAAAAAGAGTGGGACTCAGTTGGTCTCCAGATAGTAATGATCCTTCAAGAAGCCATGATCTTCACCTTGTAGCTTTGTCAATTTTGGCTTCTTACCAATGGAGCAGGTTTTTTTTAATCTCAACATTGTATTTCTTCCCCTAAATAGAATGTAAGTTGCTAGGGAGCAAGGTTGAAGGGTTTCTTGAATCCCTAGTACCAAATAGAAATAGACAATAAATGCTTGTTGAATTGTGTTGGAAGAAATGAAAGAAACCATGATCTTATCAAGATTGCCTCCAACAGGTCTATTACTCAATAGAGTCTCTTCAGGAGTTTCCATGCATCCACCACCACCAGCACCAAATAATTTTTTGATGACCCATTTTCTGGTAATGAGCCTTTTCTGAACTAAGCATGGTTGGTTCTCAGGCAACACAAAAATCTTCTGTTTTCCTGCATTAGAAACCCTGCCAGGCTGGAAGGTTCAATTAGAGCTTGTACTTCTCTGCCCTAACATTTGTTAATCCAGATCAGCCTTCCATAATAAGGTATTGGGGAAAGATTTTAGTATAGAAATAATAATATCAGAGGAACTGATAAAATTTATAGAGTTTTCCTTACAATAACCCTATGAGGTAAGTAGGCAAATAAAACAATATTTTATGGCTATTTCACATATTAGAAAATTTATTATTAAGGAGATTGTGATCTATCCAAAGTCAAAAGCTGTTGAGTGTCAGACTTAGGACAGATTTAAAGCTTCTGACTTTATGTCCTTCATATTTCTTCATCAAAACTCTGATCCTAGAGACTGTTAAGATCATGACCTAGCGAGGCATGCAGATTTTGGTTCCTTCTGCCCTTCAAAACACTTGTCTGAAATAATATTTATAAAACACTTAGAGCAGTATCTGATACATAGTAGGTGATTAATAAAAACTTGTTCCCTTTCCTTCTCTTTCCTTCCCTCATGTGAACACTGCTCTCTATTTCTTTTAGATTCACTGAATTCCAGGAGAGATGTTCTGCCAGCAGCAGCAGCAGCAGCAGCAGCAGCAGCAGCAGCAGGGCAAACAGCCATGTCTAAGCGGCCCACAGTATTGCCAATCAAAATGCCCAAATCCATGCTCTTCCAAGTTCTCATACCCTTCTAAATGCCCAGAACACTGCTCTCCCAAATGCCAAAAATCATGTCAATCCAAGTGCTCAGAGGTATATTCTCCTATATGCCCAGATCCATGCTATCCTAAGTTCCAAGACCCATGTCACCCTAAGTATCCAGAGCCTTGCCCTCCTAAGAATCCAGAGCCATGCCCTTCTACATGCTCAGATCCATGCAATCCTAGGTGTCCAGATCCATGCCCTCCTAAAAATCCAGAGCCATGCCCTTCCACATGCTCAGATCCATGCAATCCTAAGTGTTCAGAGCCTTATCCTCCTAAATGCCCAGATTCATGTCATTCTAAATGCCAAGATCCATGCCATCTGAAGTATCCAGAGCTTTGCCATCCTAAGTATTCAGAGCCATGCCTTCCTAAATGCCCAGATCCATGCCATCTTAAGAATCCAGAATCATTCCTTTCTAAATGCCCAGATCTAGGCTACTCTAAGAATTCAGATCCATGCCCTCCTAAATGCCCAGATCCATGCTATCCCAAGAATTCAGAATCATATCTTTTCACATGCTCAGATCCATGCCATCCTAGCTATCCAGAGCCATGTCCTCCTAAATGCCCAGATTCATGTCCTCCTAAATGCCAAGATCCATGCCATCTGAAGTATCCAGAGTCTTGCCCTCCTAAGTATTCAGAGCCATGCCTTCCTAAATGCCCAGATCCATGCCATCTTAAGAATCCAGAATCATGCCCTCCTAAATGTCCAGATCCATGCCATTCTAAGAATCAAGAGCTATGTCCTCCTAAATGCCTAGATCGATGCCACCCCAAGAATGTAGAGCCATGCCCTTCTAAATGCCCAGATCCATGTCCTCCTAAGTGTCCAGAGTCATGTCCTCCTAAATGTCTTGATCTATGCCATCCTAAGAATCCAGATCCATGCCCTCCTAAGTTTCCAGATCCATGCCATCCTAAAAATCCAGAGCTATGATCTCATAAATGCCCAGAGCTATACACTCCCAAATACCCAGATCCATGCCCTCCTAAATGTTCCCTTCCTAAATTCTTAAAACCATGTTGTCCTAGTGCCCAGAGTCATACCCTTCCAAATGCCCAGAGATATATCATTCCGAGTATTGAAATCCATGCCCTTCCAATGCTAAGAGCCAAGTTCACTGCAGCTGTGCCCAGTGCAGTTCCTCACATCTGCCAACAGTAGGCTTCACTCAGCAAGAACAGCACCTGTTGCCCATCAGACTGTGAAACAAAGAGTGTGAGAAGTCTGAAGTGGCCCCGCTTCTCCCCCTTCTCTTGGAATCTCCATGTCTTTCTATCTTTGATCTGCCCTTGATGGAAATCCTCAGAGAAGAATATTTACTCCTGGAGCTGCAATCATTTGAAAAATCAGAATCCTTTTGTCATTGCCCATCTCCACACCACCTGGGATGAGAGACAGCAGAAAAAGGACCACCCAGCCAATAACATGCAGCTAGGTGGCGATAGAGGGCAGAGTCTGGAGTCGGGAAGCCTCATCTTCATGAGTTCAAATCCAGCCTCAGATACTTAGTAGCTATGGGACTCTGAGCAAGTCATGTAACCCTGTCTATCTCAGTTTCCTCATCTGTAAAAGAAGCTGAGAAAGGTGATGGCAAACTCCTCCAGTATCTGCGCCAAGAAAACTCCATATGGGGTCATAGAGAGTTGGACATAACTGAGATGACTGACCAGCAATGCAACAATAGGATTCCCAATACCTTAAAAGAAAGAGAACTCTAAGGAACTCCTGGGCATCAGCCATTGAAGGTGCTTTCTTTGGGCTGTATAGTGATTTTCATCTATTCCCTGAACCCTGTAAACACTCCTCCTACTTCCCCCAAATAAAGCATATGTTTCATGGTAAATTCTGGATTATTGTTCTCCAGCCATCCCAACCCTCGTCCCTGATTTGTTATGTGGTATCATCTCTAGATCAGTGTTTTTCAATATATTTTAAATCATGAGATGTAGATTCTGACTATTAACACTGAAGGCAAGAATCACTTACTTTTCTATAAAGCTGCTTACTTTATAAAGTATTTTACATCTTCACCTCATGAATTTCTGACAATGACTCTATGGTAGAGACCGGACTTAGATTGTCAAAGGGACAGCTGGCACGGCAGAAAGTGTTCTGACATTTGTTTTTTGGTTTTTTTTTACCCAAGACTACCTGTCTCTGAGTTTGTTTCTTCATATAAAATGGGGATAGCACCACTTGCTTTACAAAGCTTTGATTGGGATCAATTATAAACTTTATTTTTAATACTATTGTATTTTTCCAAATACAGTAAAGACAGTTTCCAATATTCATTTTTGTAAAGCTTTATGTTCCAAATTTTTTCCCTTCCCCTCCCCAAGACAGAAGCAATCTGATATAAGTTAAATATATTCAATTGCAAACTTAAAGCAAAATATTAAAAGCACCATCATTTTTTTTAATTCCGTGAAAGAAATGAAATTTCAATGGGTAATTTTTTACAACATTATCCCTTGCACTCACTTCTGTTCCAAATTTTCCCCTCCTTCCCTTCACCCCCTCCCCTAGATGGCAGGCAGTCCCATACATGTTAAATATGTTATAATATATCCTAGATACAATATCTGTGTGCAGAAATGAATTTCTTGTTGCACAGAAAGGATTGTATTCAGAAGGTAAAAATAACCTGGGAAGAAAAATAAAAATACAAACAGTTTACACTCATTTTCCCAGTGTTCCTTCTCTGGGTGTAGCTGATTCTGTCCATCATTGATCAATTGGAACTGAATTAGATCTTCTCTTTGTTGAAGATTTCCACTTCCATCAGAATACATCCTCATACAGTATTGTTGTTGAAATGTATAATGATCTCCTGGTTCTGCTCATTCCACTCAGCATCAATTCAAGTAAGTCACTCCAAGCCTCTCTGTATTCATCCTGCTGGTCATTTCTTACAGAACAATAATACTCCATAACATTCACATACCATAGTTTACCCAACTATTCTCTGATTGATTGGGCATCCATTCATTTTCCAGTTTCTAGCGACTACAAAAAGAGCTGCCACAAACATTTTGGCACAGACAGGTCCCTTTCCCTTCTTTATTATTTCTTTGGGATATAAGCCCAGTAGTAGCACTGCTGGATCAAAGGGTATCCACAGTTTGATAACTTTTTGGGCATAATTCCAGATTGCTCTCTAGAATGGTTGGATTCTTTCACAACTCCACCAACAATGCATCAGTGTCCCAGTTTTCCCACAGCCCCTCCAACATTCATCATTATTTGTTCCTGTCATCTTAGCCAATCTGACAGGTGTGTAGTGATATCTCAGAGTTGTCTTAATTTGCATTTCTCTGATCAGTAGTGATTTGGAACACTCTTTCATATGAGTGGAAATAGTTTCTGACTTTTTTTTATAGCATGATTGTATCTTACTATAAATTGAATCTGTTTGAAGTGATTACGGAGTTTTCCTGTAATAGATAATAGATTATAAAGAAGACATACATAGATCATAATGATGATTCCCCAAAAGAACATTGTACAGAACAACAACAAGATTATGCGATGATCAACTGTGATAGACTTAGCTTGAGGTGATTCAGACAATTCCAATAGACTTGTGATGGAGAGCATATAGAAAGAGGACGATGGAGACTGGATATAGATCAAAACATAGTATTTTCATCTTTTTGTTGTTGTTTGCTTTTTTTTATTTCACTTTTTTCCTTTTTTGATCTGATTTTTCTTATACAGCATGATAATTGTGGAAATGATTAGAAAAAATTCACATCTTTAATCTATATTTAATTGCTTTCTTTCTAGCAGAGTGAGAAAGGAGGGAAAAAAATATGGTACACAAGGTTTTGCAAAAGTGAATGTTGAAAACTATATTTGAAAATATTTTGAAAATAAAAAGCCATTGTTTAAAAAAAACACAATGATGGTTCCCAAATCAAGAGAATTATGGACTTTAAAGTTGGAAGTAATTTTAGGGATTTTAGTCTAACAATAAGATTATGACATCAAAAATAAAGCTAGAAGGAATCTTAAATTCATTCTAATCCAACCTTCTTGCTTTTTTCAGTTGCTTGAATATCATTTTTTCATCATGAGGTCATTGGAATTGTCTTGAATCATTGTATTGATCAGAGTAGATAAATCTTTTACAATTGATTATCATAATGTTGCTATTACTACATATATACAGTAATTACCTATTCACTGTATATCATTTCATATAGTTCTTATGTTTTTCTGAAGCCATCCCCTTATCATTTCTTCTAGCCCAAAATATTTCATTATAATCATATAACAAAACTTGCTCAATCATTCTACAATTAATTACCATCTTCCTCAATTTTCAATTCTTTGTCCCCACAAATGAGGATTTTTAAGCATTCTTGGTTAAAAGACTAGAACTGAATAGAAAACTTGACTTTGAAACACAAGAGTCAAGAGAAGCATATTAAGGTAGTAACCATGAAAAAGTAATTATAAGGAACTCAATAAAGTTAAATTAGGGCCAGCTAGGTAGTGCAGTAGATAGAATACCAGGCCTGGACTCAGAAATACCAGTTGTTTAGTCAAACAGTTACGTCTGACTATTGGTGACTACATTTGGAGTTTTCTGGACAAAGCTGCTTGAATGATTTGCTCTTTCCTTCTCCAATCTATTTTACAGATCATAAAACTGAAGCAAATGGGATTGTCATTTGTTCAGGCTTATACAGATTTGAACTCATGTCCTCCTGACTGAAGGCACAGCACTCTATCCACTCTACCACATTTCTATCTTGAATTGAACTTAGGACCTAGTTATGAACACCATTAAGTTAAAGTAGGAAACTGTCAGAGGGCAGTTTGTCTCTACTCAGTATTTGCACTTGAGGTGAGTTCCTCACTCATCAGTCCTGCCCTTTTCCAGCCCCTGGGGCAGTTTTACATAGAAGTGATAGGGGTTGAGGTCCCTTTAAGATTCCTTTCTGATTTCCCAACTCTCATGGCTGACCTTGATTCACAAATCCATCAAAAAGCACCCTTTTGAATATCCAGGCCCAGCCCCCATCGGATCTGAGCTGGCTTGGGTTTTCTCAGCCCCCACAAATAGTTTCTTCCTTATCTGAAAAGCCCACCAGAACTTGGCACCATCTACAATCTCCTTTTAGGTATAAAAGAGCCAAGCTGGAGCTCTCTCTTGGCAGGAGCCCTTCCCCCAATCATGGTATCCTTCTGGCCATGTAAGGGTTCCTGCCCTCCCAGCGGCCACCTTTGGCCCTGGCGTCTTCCTAACTGAACTTTACTTCTAAATTTCTACAATAAACCTTTTATTTATCAATCTAGGTTTTCGGGCCTGTAAATTCATTTACAGGGGACACTGCACCTCATGGGATCTTTGCCCCGACCAACGGGTTCCCCCTTTTCTTTCTCTCATCAGAAGCATCTTTATCATGCCCCAAGGTATCTAGTGCCTGCTACCCAAATTGAATTCCATACCCATTCAGAAATTTCTAATTATGACTCTGCCAGGTAATCATTCAATAGAATTTAGGGTTTTCCTAACCACTTAACCATCTGACCCTGATGAGGTATAGATTTGGGGTACCCAAATGAAATTGAAGTCTAGTGACAGGTTTGGGGTACAGGGAGTCAAATAGAGCTCCCCTGCAACCCTTCAGGATTCAGCACAAGATAGGGAGTTAAATGAGGTCTAGTAACAGTGCAAGTCCTCTGTAAAGGAATTTACAGGCCCAAAAACCTAGATTGATAAAAGAGGTTTATTGTGGGGTTTGGAATTTGAAGTAAAGTTAAAGTCTAGTTAGTAAAAAGTGTTAGGTAAAGAGAAGAGGGCACCAGAAATATTTTTCCAGTGGGCAGAGACCCTTGGCATGCCAGGCATAAAGCTGGCATGTTTAGAACTTCTGCAAAGAGCCAGCTTGGCTCTTTTATAATGAGAGACTTAGCTAAAGGGGCCCATGGGTGGAGTCCCAAGTTGGCTCAGATCCGATGGAGGCTGGGAGAGTCCAATCTCTTATTGGAATTTAAAGGGATGCTTTTGACCAGGATTTGTGAATCAAAGATCCTAGCTTCAAGATGGCGGAGAAGAAACACACGACTCAGTGAACGTCCTCACTCCCTCACAACCAATTAGATAAATTAAGTCTCAAAATTAGCTCAGGACTGATAGATACCACAAGGACTGGAAGCACGACTTACCAGCTGAAGAGAATCTGGAGTTTCAACAGGAAAGGTCAGTTCTCAGGGGAGGAATAAGAAAGACCAGCACAGACGGTGGGGTAGGGGCACACTGCGCCCATTGCGCTGGGAGGGGCTCTGGGATCAGAGAAGCCACTGAGGTAAAGGAATCTGGCACAGGCTGTTAGCTCTTCTCTGCTAATTATTTAGCAGTTCAGAAGAGAAAGCCAAAATATTTTAAAACTCAGATTAGATTCCCCCCCTCCCCCACCCTGGGGGTGACTCGGCAGACTCGGCACCAGGGGGTGTGGCCTCAGCTACCTCCTGAGAATAGTTAAGAGACTGACAAGTGGGTGGATACGGCCCAAGGCAACACACACGGCCTAGCTTAGCTGGAGGGAGTGGAACTCAGCTCCAGGAAGTCCCAGAGAAGCGGAACCTTTGAACTAGGGACCGCGGTTTCTGGCAAACACTTCCAGTTTGAGCGCAGGGGCTTCTCACGTCACCTGCTGCAGACATCCACTCCCCACCCGGTCACATAGGCTGAGCTTCTTGCTGTCTTCACTATTCTACGCCCTCAAAGCACAGCAGTGCTAATCACCTCTGAGGCACTTCCAGGGAGGGGGTGGGGAACTCTCTCCCAGAGCTCTCTCTTAGCGCGGGCGCAGGGGCCGCTGCATCCATCCGGTCTGGGAGGAAGCTGGTAAAGAAGTAAATAATTTCCTACCCCAGGGACAGACCCCAAAACATTTTTTAAGTATGAGCAAAAAAGCTAGAAAAACTATAGATTCCTTCTATACAGAGAAAGAGCGGGTACCCAACCCCGAGGAAGTTAACAGCAAAGATTCAGAAGATAACAACCTAAAGGGGAACGATTCCTGCCCCCCATCACATAACTCTCTCCTAGAAGAAGCTCTTAAGAAATTGAGGGAGATCGAAGAAAAATGGGGCAAGGAAAGGGAAGTTATGATAGAGAATAACAACGTCCTGAAATTGGAGTTGGAAAAAATAAAGAATTCACAGGAGATGCAGGGAAACAAAATTAGTGAATTAGAAAAGGTTAAAAAAACACAGGAAAGTAGGATTTCTGAATTGGAAAAGATAAAAAAGTCTCAAGAAAATAGAATTTCTGAATTGGAAAAAGAAAATAATTCTCAAAAAAAAAAATTAGGGAAATGGAAAAAAATTCAATAGAGCAAAATAATTCATTTAAAAACGAAATTGGGCATTTACAAAAAGAACTAAAAACTGTGAAAGAAGAAAATAACTCCTTAAAAATCAGGATGGAACAAATAGAAATGAATGATTCACAGAGAACCCAAGAATCAGTCAAACAAAACAAAAAAAAATGAGAAGCTGGAGAACAACGTCAAATACTTACTGGGAAAATCTATAGACCTGGAAAATAGATCTAGGAGAGATAATCTGCGGATTATAGGACTTCCAGAAAACTATGACCAAAAAAAGAGCCTAGATTCTATTTTACAGGAAATTATCAAAGAGAACTGTCCAGAGATAATAGAAACAGAAGGGAAAGTAGATGTGGAAAGAATTCATCGAACTCCTTCTGAAATAGACCCTAAAAAAAGAACACCACGGAATATTGTGGCTAAGCTGCAGAATTACCACACAAAGGAGAAAATCCTGCAAGCAGCTAGAAAAAAAACAATTTAAATACCAAGGTGCCACAATAAGGGTCACCCAAGATCTGGCTGCCTCCACATTAAAAGATAGAAGGGCCTGGAACCTGATATTCCGTAAGGCAAAAGATCAAGGACTGCAACCAAGAATGAACTACCCAGCTAAGTTTAGCATCTTTTTCCACGGAAGAAGATGGTCATTCAATGAAACAGAGGAATTCTATATGTTTCTAAGAAAAAAACCAGACTTAAACAAAAAATTTGATCTACATCCACAAGACTGAAGAGAAACAGAAAAAGGTACACAGAACCCTTGAGAACTGTAACTCTGTTGTGGGTATAAAAAAAATACTCAAGGATAATTTGATTTTACTGATATAAAAGAAAAAAAGGGGGGTGTAGTAAAGGGAAGGAGGTCAGTTCAGAAAAAGGGGAAGGAGTAATAAAAAGAGGGAAACTACATCCCAGGAAGAGACATAGAAAATACACCATATCTGAGGGAACTTAGTGAGGGGGAGAATCATTGTGTGAATCTTACTCTCATCAGAAGAGGCTCAAAGAGTAAATAATTAACATATTTGTTTTTCAGAGAATTTTCTCTCACCTCATTAAAAGGGGGGAGAGGAAAAGGGAAAAGGAAAAGGGGAATAAGTGAAGGGACTTGGAGGGAGGGGGGAGGGATCCGAAAAAAAAAAAAAAAGAGGGAGGGTTGCGCGTCACAAGGGGGGTCTGTAAATTAAATATCGGGGAGGGGGATCAGGGGGGTCAAGGGAAAAAAGCATAATCTGGGGATAATACGATGGCAGGAAATACAGAATTAGTAGTTTTAACTGTAAATGTAAATGGGATGAACGATCCCATCAAACGGAGACGGATAGTAGATTGGATCAAAAAGCAGAACCCTACAATATGTTGCCTACAGGAAACACACTTAAAGCAGGGAGATACATACAGAGTAAAGGTAAAAGGTTGGAACAGAGCCTATTATGCTTCAGGTAAAGCCAAAAAAGCAGGGGTAGCTATCCTTATCTCAGATCAAGCAAAAGCAGAAGTAGATCTCGTTAAAAAAGATAAGGAAGGAAACTATATCCTGCTGAAAGGTAGCATAAATAATGAAGCCATATCAATACTAAACATATATGCACCAAGTGGTATAGCATCTAACTTTCTAAAGGAAAAGTTAAGAGAACTGCAAGAAGAAATCGACAGTAAAACTATAATAGTGGGAGATCTCAACCTTGCACTCTCAGATTTAGACAAATCAAACCACAAAACAAACAAGAAAGAAATTAAAAAAGTAAATAGAACATTAGAAAAACTAGGTATGATAGACCTTTGGAGAAAACTGAATGGCAATAGGAAGGAATATACTTTCTTCTCAGCAGTTCATGGATCCTATACAAAAATTGACCATATACTAGGACATAAAGATCTCAAAATTAAATGTAGGAAGGCAGAAATAATAAGTGCCTTCTTCTCAGATCACAAGGCAATAAAAGCTACATTCAGTAAAAAGTTAGGGGTAAATAGACCAAAAAGTAATTGGAAACTGAATAATCTCATCTTAAAGAATGACTGGGTGAAAGAGCAAATTATAGAAACAATTAACAATTTCACCCAAGATAATGATAATGATGAGACATCATATCAAAATCTTTGGGATGCAGCTAAAGCGGTAATAAGGGGAAATTTTATATCTTTAGAGGCTTATTTGAAGAAAATTGAGAAAGAGAAGATTAACGAATTGGGCTTACAACTTAAAAGGCTAGAAAAAGACCAAATTATAAACCCCCAACCAAAAATTAAACTCGAAATACAAAAATTAAAAGGAGAAATCAATAAAATTGAAAGTAAAAAAACTATTGAATTAATAAATAAAACCAAGAGTTGGTTTTATGAAAAAGCCAATAAAATAGATAAACCTTTGGTAAATTTGATCAAAAAAAAGAAAGAGGAAAATCAAATTGATAGTCTTACAAATGAAAAGGGGGATCTTTCCACCAATGAAGAGGAAATTAGAGAAATAATAAGGAGTTACTTTGCCCAACTTTATGCCAATAAATTTGATAACTTAAGTGAAATGGATGACTTCCTCCAAAAATATAGGCTCCCTAGATTAATAGAGGAGGAGATAAATTGCTTAAATAGTCCCATTTCAGAAAAAGAAATAGAACAAGCTATTAATCAACTCCCCAGGAAAAAATCCCCAGGGCCAGATGGATTCACATGTGAATTCTACCAAACATTTAAAGAACAATTAGCCCCAATGTTATATAAATTATTTGAAAAAATAGGGGATGAAGGAGTCCTACCAAATTCCTTTTATGACACAGACATGGTACTGATACCTAAACCTGGTAGATCGAAAACTGAGAAAGAAAATTATAGACCAATCTCCTTAATGAATATTGATGCTAAAATCTTAAATAAGATATTAGCAAAAAGACTTCAGAAAATCATCTCCAAGATAATACACTATGATCAAGTAGGATTTATTCCAGGAATGCAGGGCTGGTTTAATATTAGGAAAACTATTAATATAATTGACCATATTAATAATCAAATTAATAAGAACCATATGATCATCTCAATAGATGCAGAAAAAGCATTTGACAAAATCCAACATCCATTCCTACTAAAAACTCTTGAGAGTATAGGAATAAATGGATTATTCCTTAGAATAATCAGGAGTATATATTTAAGACCGTCAGTAAGCATAATATGCAATAGAAATAAACTGCAACCTTTCCCAGTAAGATCAGGAGTGAAACAAGGTTGTCCACTATCACCATTACTATTCAATATAGTACTAGAAACGCTAGCCTCGGCAATAAGAGCCGAGAAAGAGATTCAAGGAATTAGAGTAGGAAATGAGGAAATTAAACTATCACTTTTTGCAGATGACATGATGGTATACTTAGAGAACCCCAAAGACTCTGCTAAAAAGCTACTAGAAATAATTCAAAATTTCAGCAAAGTGGCAGGATACAAAATAAATCCACATAAATCCTCGGCATTTTTATATATCACTAACAAAATGCAACAGCAAGAGATACAAAGAGAAATTCCATTCCAAACAAATGTTGATAGTATAAAATATTTGGGAATCCATCTACCAAAGAAAAGTCAGGAATTATATGAGAAAAATTACAAAACACTTGCCACAAAAATAAAATCAGATTTAAATAATTGGAAAGACATTCAGTGCTCTTGGATAGGCCGAGCGAATATAATAAAGATGACAATACTCCCCAAACTAATCTATTTATTTAGTGCTATACCAATCAGACTCCCAAGAAACTATTTTAATGACCTAGAAAAAATAACAACAAAATTCATATGGAAGAATAAAAGGTCAAGAATTGCAAGGGAACTAATGAAAAAAAACTCAGAGGAAGGTGGTCTAAGTGTACCTGATCTAAAGCTATATTATATAGCAGCAGTCACCAAAACCATTTGGTATTGGCTAAGAAATAGACCGGTAGATCAGTGGAACAGATTAGATACAAAGGACAAAAAAGGGTACATCTATAGCAATCTAATCTTTGACAAACCCAAAGATTCCAACATTAGGGATAAAAATTCATTATTCGGAAAAAATTGTTGGGAAAACTGGAAATTAGTATGGCAGAAATTAGATATGGATCCACACTTAACACCATATACCAAGATAAGATCAAAATGGGTCCATGATTTAGGCATAAAGAGGGAGATAATAAATAGATTAGAGGAACAGAGGATAATCTACCTCTCAGACTTGTGGAGGAGGAAGGAATTTATGACCAGAGGAGAACTAGAGATCATTATTGATCACAAAATAGAAGATTTTGATTACATCAAACTAAAAAGTTTCTGTACAAATAATACTAATGCAAACAAGATTAGAAGGAAAGTAACAAATTGGGAAAATATTTTTAAAAACAAAGGTTCTGACAAAGGTCTCATTTCCAAAATATATAGAGAACTGACCATAATTTATAAGAAACCAAACCATTCTCCAATTGATAAATGGTCAAAGGATATGAACAGACAATTCTCAGAGGAAGAAATTGAAACTATATCCACTCACATGAAAGAGTGTTCCAAATCACTACTGATCAGAGAAATGCAAATTAAGACCACTCTGAGATACCACTACACACCTGTCAGATTGGCTAAGATGACAGGAACAAATAATGACAAATGTTGGAGGGGATGTGGGGAAATTGGGACACTGATACATTGCTGGTGGAGTTGTGAAAGAATCCAGCCATTCTGGAGAGCAATCTGGAATTATGCCCAAAAAGTTATCAAACTGTGCATACCCTTTGACCCAGCAGCGCTACTACTGGGATTATATCCCAAAGAAATACTAAAGAGCGGAAAGAGACATATATGTGCCAAAATGTTTGTGGCAGCTCTTTTTGTTGTAGCTAGAAACTGGAAGATGAATGGATGTCCATCAGTTGGAGAATGGTTGGGTAAATTGTGGTATATGAAGGTTATGGAATATTATTGCTCAGTAAGAAATGACCAGCAGGAGGAATACAGAGAGGGTTGGAGAGACTTAAATCAACTGATGCTGAGTGAAATGAGCAGAACCAGAAGATCACTGTATACTTCAACAACGATACTGTATGAGGATGTATTCTGATGGAAGTGGAAATCTTCAACATAAAGAAGATCCAACTCACTTCCAGTTGATCAATGATGGACAGAGGTAGATACACCCAGAGAAGAAACACTGGGAGGGGAATGTAAATTGTTAGCACTAATATCTGTCTGCCCAGGTTGCATGTACCTTTGGATTCTAATGTTTATTGTGCAACAAGAAAATGATATTCACACACATGTATTGTACTTAGACTATATTGTAACACATGTAAAATGTATGGTATTGCCTGTCGTCGGGGGGAGGGAATAAGGGAGGGGGGGTAATTTGGAAAAATGAATACAAGGGATAATATTATAAAATATATATATATAATAAAAAAAAATTTAAAAAAAAAAAAAAAAAAAAAAAAAAAAAAGATCCTAGCTTGTTGAATTAGTAATGCATCAGCTAGGAGGGGTTGGGAAACAGAAAGGAATAAATCAATCTGAAAGGACTAGTTTCTTAAAGGGACCACAACCCACATCAACCTTATCCACCTTCTTACCTCAGATGAAACTTTATAGGATAAAGTGAATATTTTACTAAGCACTGAAAGCAGGAATCAATAATAAAGAAATTATTATACCAAAGCAAGAGGTTCACCACTCTGGCCAGGTGAATGATGGCAATCACCCTAAGATTTAGAGTCATTTTTCTCACATGGCTTAGATTTTTTCTTCTTTCCTCCCCCCTTTTCATATTCAATCCCCAGAGTTGGATTGCAAATGATTGCTGCCCCTTCTTTCAACATTTTAGCCTTGCATTAAGGTCATAGCATTAAAGAATCACAGCATTTTAAGGCTAGAAGAGATCTTTTAAATTGTCTAGTTCAACACTCATTTTACTGAAGAACTTGAAAGCCAAAGAAGCAAAGGAAAGTAATTGTCCTAAGATTATACAGATTGCAAATATAGATCTGTATTTCAAACCCAGACCCTCTGACTGTCATTATAGAAACACAGATTTATTTTTACAGCTTTCTACATAGAAACCATTCCAGGAAAATGTGATGATCAGCATTCTGCATCTCTGAGATCTGAAAACTTCAGGAACTAATTTGACTTTTCTAAAGATCACAAGCAGCAGTTTTCCCTGTATATCCCGATTGCCATTTTTCTAACTTAGAAACTTTTCTAACGACCATTTTTCTAACTTAGAAACTTTTAGAGTCATAAAGGACTATAGAAGTCCTTCAGTCTCACCTTCCTCTTCCTCAATGACTTCCTTCCCTTTTTATTATTCTAATTCTATGCTGAAAGTCTGCATTTGCCACCCTTAGAATTTTTTGTTTCCCCATCTTTTGCATCTGGTTATTCACATTGTTATTATTAGGGAGTGAATTGGGAAGGTGGGTAACTAAAATTAGTATGTGACCAATGAGCTCCTTTGATCTGGGATTTTAACTTCAGGCTTCTGAATCTGAATCCAGGGATATTTCTCTTCTACCATTCTGTTCTATTGTGTTCGCCTATGTCATTTCCTAGATGATATATGTCTATTGAACAGGTCTCACAACCATCCAGAATAGATCATTTCCACAGTTTCTGGAACACAGTATCTGCTTAATAATTGCTTGATTAATTTATTCGAGCACAGTAAGCAACATTTCAATGATCTCTTTCATTATAGTTCTCAACATTGCCCTCTGCCTATCTCATAAAAATTTTGTCTAGACTCTCCTGGTCCTGGACACCTATATTACATAGAAAGTCAGACGTAGCCGCTGTCTAGCTAAGTTAGAACCTCTAAAAACTGCTGAATCCTCTATAGCTTATCCATAACACTGACACATTTGAGTAATTTAACTAAATGTTAAAAACCACTAGTAGTCTGCTCTTTGCTACCAGCTTTAACAAAAGATTTGGTGGTAAATGTTTTAAAATTGGCGATTTTGAAGGGGAAAAGTACTCTAGATGGACTTAATCTTCATTATTAACATTTTCTTAAGTCTAGACAGTCAACAAAACAATAAGTCAAGTCCTGACTTGTAGAACTTGTGTGTTCCTGAATTATAATTGCCTTGTTGTTATGGTTGTTATTTTAACTCTTCATGATGCAATTTGAGGTTTTCTTGACAAAGATACTAAAATAGTTTGCTATTTCCTTCTCCAGCTTATTTTACAGATGTGAAAAACTAAGATAATTAGGTTCAAGTGACTTGTCTAGTCTTACAGTTAGGAAGTGTCTGAGATCATATTTAAACTCATGAAGATGAGTTTTCCTGACTCCAGGACCATGGCTTTATCTACTGCATCATTTAGTTGCCCCTTATAAATGCATACATTGAAAACTGAGCACTCAGGGTTGAACTAACTCTAGCACACCCCTAGTAAGATAGAAAGGATGTCAAAAGGATTATGATGAGGTAAAGGAATTCCAGAATTCTTGAGCATGGAAGTAGAACACTGTTGATGATGGCAAAAACAAGGGCAAAAACAATGTGCATCACTTAAATGGCATAAAGGGGCAGAAGATTGGAATTCAATAAATGGAGTAACTGTGGAGTTAGGGTATTTGCATGATTACCAGTATGTAAGTTGAATATTCTGAATATGAGGTCAGGAATTGGGGAGGAAAGATGATGAGCAACTGAAGAGAAAGAATTAGGCAGTAAACCCACGAGGAGATAATAGGCTTCAGGATTTAGAATGGACAAAAAGTTTTGAATAGTGAGGCCACAGCAGAGAGATTACCTAGTGGTGGTGGGAAAGTCTAAAAGTGGTAATAGGGAGCAAGAACTATCCCAGCCTTCTGCCTCTCATACCAGTAAAATCAAGAAGTTTAGGTAAAAATGGAATCAATGTTATAAAGCGGTCTGGGTAATAAGGTTTCGATTTGGGGAACCCAAATGAAATTAGGGTTTCTGGTGGTCAGGAAGTTAAATGAGGTCTAGTGGTGGCACAAGGGTAGGGAGTTCTGGGGATTCCCTTCTGGTGGCACAGAGATCCTCTGTAAAGGAATTTGCAGACCTGAAAACCTAGACTGATAAAAGAGGCTTATTATGGAGATTGGAAGTAAGGTTAAAGTCTAGTTAAGGAAATAGGTGAGGGTAAAGAGAAGATAGCACTGGAAACAGTATTCCAGTGAGCAGAAAGATCCTGGCTGTAAAGGGCACTGCCAAGATCCATCTGCAAAGACCTTAGTTGATGGAAGCTCATTATATTGCTTGTCTTGGTGGGGGTTGAGAAGCCTGAGCAGATCATTAGAATGGGGGCTGAGATAGCCCAAGTTCGCTCAGATTCCATAGGGGCTGGGACAATCCTGGATCTCCTAATGGAATTCAAAGGGATGCTTTTGACCAGGATTTGTGAATCAAAGGTGCAGGTTTCCTGAACTAATAATGCATCAGCCAGGAGGAGCTGAGAGTAATCTGAAAGGAATAAATCAATCTGAAAGGAATCACAAATGTAGTTTCTTAAAGGGACCACAACTCGCTTCATGGGGACACAGGAGGAATGTAGGTCTTATTGAATAGTAGAAAACTGAATGCATGGGATTGGAAAAGGCTTAAGATGAATACAAATTGATCAGTAGAAAGCAGGCATATTCCAGGTATCATGGTGGATATTAAATTTTGCATAAGGGAACTAAGTAGTGTTGAGGACAGTGACAGTGAAAAAGTGTGTCCTGGGAGTCATTCCATTCTCACTGGCCTGGAGTGCACAGCAGGTCCACCAAGGGAACCTGACAAAGTGATGGATGCAGTGGGGAGGCCGATCTTCCCAGGAACACTTTTGCAACTGCAGCTTTCATCCAGTACAGAGTAAACCTGCTTCCCAACTCCTGTCCTTGCCTGAACCTCTCAGATT